>NC_056733.1:1117111181-1117333681 GCF_019279795.1 Protopterus annectens | reverse complement strand
GGTGTTTAGGTGAAATGGCAGTGGAGTTTCTAACCAGATTGTTTAATGAAATCTTGGAAAGTGAGAGGATGCCTGAGGAATGCAGAAAAAGTGTTTTGGTACCGATTTTTAAGAATACGGTTGATGTGCAGAGCTGTAGTAACTACAGAGGGATTAAATTGATCAGTCACAGCATGAAGTTATGGGAAAGAGCAGTGGAAGCTAGGTTAAGAAGGGACGTGATCAGCAGTATGGTTTCATGCCGGGAAAGAGCACTACAGATGCCATGTTTGCTCTGAGAGTGTTGGTGGAGAAGTACAGAGAGGTCAGAATGAGTTGCATTGTCTTTTTGTTGACTTAGAGAAAGCATATGACAGGGTGCCTAGAGAGGAGTTGTGGCACTGTATGAGGAAGTCTGGAGTGTCAGAGAAGTATGTAAGAGTGGTACAGGATATGTACGAGGGTAGTGTGACAGCGGTGAGGACTGCGGTGGGAGTGATGGATGCGTTTAAGGTGGAGGTGGGATTACATCAAGGATCAGCTCTGAGCCCTTTCTTATTTGCAATGTTGATGGACAGGTTGACAGATGAGATCAGACAGGACTCCCTGTGGACTATGATGTTTGCAGATGACACTGTGATCTGTAGTGAGAGTAGGGAACAGGTGGAGGAGATCCTGGAGAGATGGAGATATGCTCTAGAGAGAAGAGTAATAAAGGTCAGCAGGACTAAGACAGAATATATGTGTGTGAATGAGAGGGAGGATAGAGGAATGGTGAGGATGCAAGGAGTAGAGGTGGCGAAGGTGGATGAGTTTAAATACTTGGTATCAATAGTTCAGAGTAATGGTGAGTGTGGAAGAGAGGTGAAGAAGAGAGTACAGGCAGGATGGAGTGGGTGGAGAAGAGTGTCAGGAGTGATTTGTGACAAGACGAGTACCAGTAAGAGTGAAAGGGAAGGTCTACAAGGGGGTAGTGAGACCAGCTATGTTATATGGGTTGGAGATGGTGGCATTGACAAAAAGGCAGGAGTTTGAGCTGAATGTGGCAGAGTTAAAGATGTTAACATTTGCTCTGGGTGTGACAAGGGTGGACAGGATTAGGAATAAGTATATTAGAGGGTCAGCCCAGGTTGGAAGGTTTGGAGACAAAGCCAGAGAGGCAAGATTACGTTGGTTTGGACATGTGCTGAGGAGGAATGCTGAGTATATTGGGAAAAAGATGCTAAGGATGAAGCTACCGGGTAACAGGAAAAGTGGAAGGCCTAAGATAAGGTTTATGGATGTGGTGAGAGAGGACATGCAGGTGATTGGTGTGACAGAGCACGATGCAGAGGACAGGAAGAAATGGAAACAGATGATCCGCTGTGGCGACCCCTAATGGGAACAGCCGAAAGAAGATGATGATGATCACGCAGCAGGCTCTTTGGTCAAGTGCACAGCTAGTCAATTGGTAGAAAAGGTTTCACTAATCTTTGACTTCACAGTTAGAAGATTAATACTACAGCACTGTAGCACAGACTGCCCTGTTATCACAGCTGTGCAACAATGGAGTTCATATATAAAAGTATAGGTGTGTGCGACTGAAGTCTCCAAGGTATAAATACAATGCAATGTGATGACAGAATACGGCAAGGCAGGTGGAGAGAAAAGAGTACCATGGAAATGCTGCATGCACTTCAATGTATACCTGTTATAACAATTATTGCTTTGCAATCCATGTTGTTTGACTGCATGCATTTTCAGTAAGTGTATATTCTGATCAGTGAGAGAGCCAATGACTGTAAATTATACTCAGCATCATCTACAACTAGATGCAATCAAATACATACATTTATAACAAATGCATCAGTACTTCCTTATTTCAAGAAGACCACTGAAGTGGATTATGGGAGGAAAGACTCCCAAGAACAGCTTAATACTGTGACAGATGTTTTCTATTTTTTGTATGACCTTGCTAGTAATTAACATGTACAGTGTGAAAGGTAATGGTGTAACTTTGCCTTCCACTTAAAGTTGTTACCTGAAAAGTCAAATAATTTCTCTAAAGTGACAAATATACAGAAGTACATGTGTTTTAAAGCAAATCAATGCTGTCGGACTGCTGTTTTTTAATGTGTACCCTTCTTATCTGTGAACAGTATAATTACAAACCTGGAGAACAATATTCTCAAAAGCTGATTAGTCCTAAGCCGTAACAAAATTCACTGGTAATACGATGGTTGAAAATAAAATACTTGTCTTTATTAACTTCTACACTACAGATCCACTTTATAATATGAATATCACACGGCAGGTCATAATTCCTCAAGGGCAGCATCAGATCTCTAATATATAAGGCACTCACTTCTGTCTCATGCCCTATGACCACTTCAAGGGGTTAAGATAATTAATGGTAAAGTAAACTCTAATGTGTTATACTTTGTTATAACAAAACAAAGAAAATTCTCAAATAAGACTGGATGTTTCATCTTATTTGCTGAGCTATTTCAGTGCAACATCCTGAAAATCATCTTTTTTTTCCAGGTCATTTTTGCCCCATTACCAGCTGACCATCAAGCCATCCTTAATCAGACTCAACTATTTGTTACTCCATAAAAGGTACTATACCCCAGTACTGTACAAGGGGAGAGCTGTTATATCCAGGCAGGCATGAGGAGTGTTATGACCTCACCTGCAACCTGGCAACTGAAGGCATTTTCTATAATCCTAACTCCAACCACTAGACGGGAGAATGAGCTAACTATATCACAGGAGGGACCCACTATATCTTTTCCTTTGTGAGTGCATGCTCCCATACACTCACTACTGAAGGCTACTCAAACCTATGGCTTGGTGATCCAAAAGCCCACCTTTCCAGGATGATTACTCTATCACTGCCCCTCTTCTCAGGGACTGCTGCAGTTTATGTCCATATCATGCTCCTCCCTTATTCCCCACGATGGGCAAACCCATCCTCTGCTACCAGTGCCATCAACCACTCAAGCCAATAATCAAACTCGGGTCACGTGGCCACAGTCAGGACTTTAGCCTAATTCATCAGCATTGGCATTATGGAAGTAATCTTAGTAAGAACTGAAGTTTTACAGAATGCCAGCCTGTATTTCATTACCTTATCATTCCAAGAAAAAAGGAGATACTGTCCTATCAAGCTTTAAATTCCGCAGTCGCTATTCATCCCTTGCAAAACTATAAAACATACTACACCAAAATTGTACACTTATAACACCTCCTCCAAGTAAGCTGAATTATGCCATTTATTAACATATTAATGAAAATAGTCAGCATCTATGGAAACTCTTTAAACATCATTACTTATAACTGGCCATACCTTGTTCTGAGAGGCAGAGTCCGAAAAATCAGAGTATAAAAATACACTTCACAACAGAGCAATAATAATTTTTGCTTTTTCTAATTGACACAAGTCTGCATAGAAATCCTTTTCCTATTGTTTTGGGCATCTGACTATTCTTTAAAAATAGGGCTCAAGGGACAGCTGACTCCTAAAGAAATGAGAAGATGACATGAGCAAAGGAATATGAGACTTAACAGGTAGGTTTTTCTTAATTTATTAATTATTTTTTAAAAGGAGCCAAACAGTGATCCAAGAAAAAGAAGTGCCCATGAAAAGCTGTCTGGAAGGTTCTATAAATGGTACCAATCTTACATAGACATGGCTTCAAAAGGACAAGGAATTGCCTGCTGCTCTCACACGAGGCTCAAATATGCAGTCTATACACATATTAGTAAGGAGGCAAAGTCTGTCTTATTAACACTTATGTAGCGTGGAATGCTACACACATCTTACATTCCAAAGCATTTTCTGACAAACTTACAAAAGCATAAGAATAACAAATGTAAACATTTTGTAAACAGCTATTAAAACTGTACAAAGAACAGTGTTACCAGTAAGAAGTACAGTGATAATAGTCATTGCAATCATAGTCTATCCATAAATACTACAACATAACACACATAAACCCCAAATTATATTTAAGAATAATCCACGGCTGTGTAGGTATATCAGGACTTATCCATGACTGGTGTGGTTTGATCACAAGGGCTTCAAACAAATCCAGCTGTGGGTAAATACTGATATACCCACACACAGGAGTAGATTGTTGTTATTACATAATGACACTATTTAAGAAAGAAGTCGTTTACCTTTCTTAAATAATATCTTTGCATAATATAGCTGTAGTGTTCCTCCAAATTCTTCTTTGTTTAGTGATTCATGTGTATGGGACTTGTGTCCCTATGTTTACAGAGTACACCAGTACAGTGCCTACAGAAGCAACAGAGAAGAGAGAATCTCTGTTGCTATATTTTTTTTTGTATTAGTGCTGAGATTTTTCGGGGGACAGTGCAAAAATACAAGGAAAGTCACATACATTTCTGACTCTTTAGTTATGCAGAATGTACCTGATTTTCCTAATATTTTGCTTTGTCCCTCAGCATATACCAATAAAAAGGTCTGGGCTGCAAAATGGTATTTCAGTGGACGGACTTTCTTCTATCAGTATACGCTTGATTTACAACAAGCACTCTGGTTGGGCTGTCCAATCAGTGTGATTGTTTTTGAATAGTAATTAGCAGTCATTGTATAATTAGCAATATAAATAACACTAACATAACAAAAGATGTGCAACTTGCAGTGCAGATATCAAAGACAGTTTTCTTTAACATTATCCAAGGTTTCACCCAGTGTCATGCAACAGTTTGTAAGTGAATTGTTTTTTGAAGTATAAAGTATGTATGGAAATATATTTATTTTCATAATTACTAACAAACAACTAGCAGCGGTGGTGGTGCTGCGGTAGCGTTGTCGCTTCACAGTAAGATGCTGACCGGTTCGATTCTCAGCTAGAGCGTCTTCTGCGTGGAGACATGCGTGAATGGGCGTACCTTCGTTGAAGGTTGTGCGTCAGGGCTGGTAACTCGGCACGTAAAAATCAACTACCAATCATTAGCGGACCGGAGTTCCGCTGTGGCGACCCCTAACCGGGAAAAGCCGAAAGACACAACTAACAAACAACTAGCAATATCACAGGTACATTGTAAGATAAATGGACAATCTCTCTCTCTCTTTCGGCTTTTCCTGGTTAGGGGTCGCCACAGCGGATCACCTTGTCTGCTCATGATTGGCAGTGGAGTTTTACGGTGTCGAATTGCCAGCCCGGCACCCAACCTTCCACGGAAGGCACACACACGGACGCACTCACGCCTAAGGCCAATTTTAGCGTGTCCAATCCACTTGCAGCATGTCTTTGGGGATGTGGGAGCACCTGGAGGAAACCCACACAACCACAGGGAGGACATGCAGACTCCACACAGAAGACACCCCAGCCAAAGATCAAACCAGAGAGCATCTTGCTGTGAGGTGACAACGCTAACCGCTGCACCACCATAAGATAAATGGACAATGACAATTAATATTCCTGTCATCCATCATGGCATTCATACCATGCCCCTCAGTAACAGGTAGGTCTTTCAGTTATGAGAACATGAACATAAATATGAAAATATGAATAAAAAGTGAAAAATTAATTAATTTCTCTACTGTATGATATTTTAGATTAACAGTCTTAGTGCCATTTTGTTAATAACTCTCTGCACTTTCTAATACCGCCTATTATTAGCCGATAAGTCACTTGGTTAAAGACGTCAGGCCCATTAAAAGGTCTGGACAGCATAAGAAGGTATGGGTGTGAACTGTAAGTATACAAAAATGGCATTATAGCCTTGAGTGAGTTAATCAACAAACAACTGTAATACTGTGGGAGTCTGAGGAACGTGATAAAATGTAACTTTCATTGTATCCAAAAACAACAGGAGGACACAAGACAGGCTCCAGGTTATAAAGCTTTAATCAGGCACAAGCACTTTCACATCTGCTTCTTCAGGTGCATAAAAACAAACTGAAACTAGTCATACTTTTAAACATTGCTGAATGCATCACATGACAACAATACATCACATATCTATATACACTCCATTACTATAAAATATTAAAGCTATATGGTAACCACAAAATAAATATTCAAAGAAAATCATAAAAATATAATCAAAATATTTCTTATATACTTTGTGCACTATAAAACATTGTTAAAATACATATTCTTAAAAACAACTACTTTACCTACATAGAGTTCTGCCCTTAACTTTGGTTTCAGTGGTATTTGTTCATTGAGACCATGTCCCATGTCAGCTCAGAATAAGACTATCCCTCTAGCTTCCAATTCCTCTGTTTTATTATGTGTCCCCCCTCCCTCTTTTACTCATAAAACTCCTAGCAATGGCCATAAACTTAAATTTATGTTGGTTGTTATTCACAACATGTTTGGCCAGGGCATTACTTCTGCTTTGTTTGCCTATATGATAAACATGTTCCCTAATCCTCTCCTTGAGTGTACGGTCTGTTTTCCCAATATAAAATTTCTTGGATACTACACAGTGAGAGAGATACACTATATGCTATCACATATAGCTTGTACTTTACATTTATATAGCCGGTCCTGATCTGGATGTAAAAATTCATTGCTTATATCTATATACCATCAGTATGAACATTTGCCACAAGGCTTAGTCCCGATACCACCCATAGGTGTTTTCTCTTTCCTGGGTGCACATAAGCATCTCTTCAAAGACTTTTGAGTTCTGAATAAAAATTTAGGTTCATTCTCTATCCATTTTGTGACCGCCTTGTCAGTGGTCAATATCCCCCAGTGTTTACGTACAATGTTCATATAAGACCCGCCGAATAATCCTTAGACCATCTATCCGAATAATAAGGTCTAGCCTTAGTATGCCACAAACTAACTACTTCTTGTATTTGCTTCTATACATCTCTCTTCCCATAGCCTCTGGTCAGTAAATCATTCCTCGTACTGTTCTATTGTTGATGGAAATCTGCATCCCTAATGTTCAACCTAGACGCTCTAAAAACCTGATTCCTAATGACATTATCAAATACATAGGTAGGGTGCATACTTCCTCTGCTTAAAAGATGGTTAACATAACATTCCATTCTGTACAAGCATGTATATATGCTCCCTTTTTCAATATTTACTTGAACATCCAAAAAGTTTATTCTCTCAACTGAAAAATCTCTCTATTTATATATAAATAAATTAACTCACTAATCAACATCTTAATTAGGGAGTGGAGATATATATAATATTGTAGGGGAACAGCCCCAATTTTTATTTAAGAATAAGAAAAATGTATTTAGACTTTTATGTCATCCGCTAAATAGTATGCATTCATCTCTTTTTAATTCATATATAGGAATTAGGTCATGTTATAGTTGTAATTTTTGTTCCTTTATTTCTCAATCTCATAATTTTATACATCCTAACACCTTACATATACATAAATTTGATATAACAGCTGACTGCAACACCAAACATGTGGTTTATCTTGCCATGTGTTCCTCCTGTCCTGTTTTCTATGTGGGCAAAACTGACAGGAGACTCAGAGATAGGGTTAGAGAGCATCTGTATCAGATATGCATTAAATCTGACACCAATGCACTCTCAAAACACACTTTAGCCACTGATGCATCACATGTATTCAAGTTCATGGTGATATTTGTTAATACACCTAGCTTGAGAGGTGGTGATGTTAGGAATTTTACTGAGATGAATGAAATGAAATGGATAATTAAACTTCAAGCACATTTATACCCTGGTTTGAATGAGAAGATACCTATTAAGCCAGCACTTAGAAACAGGAGGTTGACTTATAAATAAATAATAACCACTTACATGTATTCTTCTTATATATGTCTATATGCTTCATGTAAAGTTTTATTTACATGTTTTTGTATATTTAAAGTGAATACTTTTTTATAATTAGTTTTTTAAGATAGGTTCTTCAAGGTTTTTATGTATACCCCAAATGAGGTGATATCTTCACTCCCTAATTAAGATGTTGATTAGTGAGTTAATTTATTTATATATAAATAGAGAGGTTTTTCAGTTGTGTAACATTACTGAGGTCTGAAGAAGCCATCTTGGTGAAAGCGCTTACCTGTCTTGGAATTGTTGAATAAAAGAACCTTATTTTATCGAAGTGTTCAGTAAATCGTTTTTTCCTTAAAGGCTCTACAAGAACAGAAGTTGGTCTGAACAGACACCTTTATGGTAACTGATATCTACTGCCAGAGGTTGTTACTGAGCCTATTTTATTGTTGTTTGACTTTGTTTGCTTTATTAGTGCTCAGTAACATTAATTTCACAGCGGGGTTGGTTATCTATTCTACTTTACTATTTTACTCCTTCTATCACCGCTGTGAGACCATGGCAGATGTCGAAAGCAATATTGTGGAATTGCCTTATATTCCTGATAAGTCCGTTAGAGAGAGAACATCTCGTATTCGAATTTTGAATTATGTCACGAATGACGTCAACCCGCTACTTAGTTTCACAGGAGTGAGCCTTGGAAGTGGAGAACAACATAACAACGTTGATTTTACAGCTCTTAATGATGTGGTAGCAGCTTTAGAAACAACCATCTTGAAGTTGAAGCGACTTCAACGCTTCCACTTTGAAGCATGTATTAGCAGAAAGGTTATTCCGCATGATCTCCGTGTTTTGAAGATGCCGACCACCAGTGCAGCCTACCCAGAGTTGTTATATCGTTGGCAGCAATTAAATTTAGAGGTGAGCTTCAGTTATGTCTCAAATTAATTTTTTGCTCCTGAAGAGAAAACTTGCTAGTATTGATTCAAAAACAACAAACTGACTTATATGCCTGCTATCCAGAGACTGTAGTTAATCCATTGATGGAACGTCTTTTAGATAGCGTCTCCCTGTTTGAAAGACGCTTGTTGGTGCAGAAGAATCATAAGCTTCAAAAGATTTTTTGAATGGCCAAGTCTTTACTTGGCCAAGGAATACTAACTTTAACACTCATAATACACAATCTAGTTATAATGGTACAACTAATGGTCGATTGTTGGAATCTGCATCGGACCATTTAGGTCCTATACCTATTAGTAAAAATGTATCTACTTTTAAAAGTGCTGTAATTAATGTTTATGTAGATGTGCATGATAATAGGGATATTTTAAGTAATGCCAACTGTAGTAAAACCACCCCTAGTGTGAGTTTAGGGGACGAAAATTTGGCGAATAATAATATTCATACTGGAGTGAACCACACTCTGTTTGAACCTGGTAACTTAATTATGGATAATGTTGAAGACAGTAATGGGCCCAATTATGACAACATTTCGTCCCCTACCTTCCATCAAGTTGCTGAAACAGTGGTGCATAGGAAAACCACCAATAATAGCAGTGGTAGTAGCAGTGGTTGTATACATCCTATCCCTTTCCCGATTTCCAACATGTACAAACGGGGCAGAAGTCGCTCTATGAGCAGGGGGAGGCAAAAAAGAAAAGCCCCATTAGGAGATATAAAGGGACCCACCTTGAAGAAAATGTGGGAAAAGGTAGTAACAACTTAGTGCGGAATCTTTCCCACAGACCATTAGATAAGTATGAGTTGGAGGTCCTGAACAAAGGGCTATCTTTTACACCAACTACTCATAGTAGTCTCCCAGATACCATTTTAGATGTTAAATTATTTGCGCGTAATGTTCAACTGAAACTGTTGTTTGATAATGTTGAAAATAACACTTATGTTTCACAACCATGGAAACCTAGTGTATTTGTCCCAAATTTGCATCCTTTAGTGGATGCTTTTTGTAAGACTGTAGAAGAGGACTTATATACTTGTTACAAAGACAAACGACCTACGAAAAAGAAACATAATTTATCTTTCCAACAGAAGAGGGACTTAGATAATTTAAGGAGAGATAATAACATATCAATTAGACCAGCAGATAAAGGTGGCCCAGTAGTTATTTTGGATAATAAAGATTATAAATACTATATGCATGAGATGTTACAAGATACTACTTTTTATTTACCAGTTAGTGAAAGTGACGTTCGAAAACATGTATCCACGGTTAATACTTTATTACAGGAACTTCTTACAAGTGGAGCCATTACTATTGAAATGTTTAATTTTCTGTTAGTTGAACATCCCTTAATTCCCACAATACAAGGGCTCCCAAAAATACATAAAGACCCTGTGAAACCACCTATGAGACCTATAGTAGTAGGTAGAGGGATGGGTTACTGAACCCCTCTCTGCGATTGTTGAGAAAATGTTAAGACCTGTAGTTAATTTAAATCCAGTTATTTTGAAAGATACTAAACAGTTTTTACTTGATTTATACAAAGAAACAGTTAATGTACCAGATAATGTACCATATACTTTAGTAACTATGGACGTTAAGTCCCTGTTTACGATGATACCTAACCAGCATGGCATGCAAAGTATACATTGTTACTTAAATAACTACACTGATTTTTTGGATGCCAACATTGACCTTATTTCTAGATCACTTAGAATAGTGCTGGAGAATAACATTTTCTTATTTGATAATGAATTGTTTCTCCGGAGGGATGGCATAGCTATGGGCACTTCATGTGCCAATAGCTACGCCAACCTTGTAATGGCACTGTGGGAAAAGGATAAACTCTTTCATTTATCTAGTTACCAAGAATTTGTTATATTTTACAAGCGCTTTGTAGATGATTTGTTTTTTCTCTGGAAGGGTAGTGAGGCTGATTTGGATAGATTCTTTGATGAAGTGAATTCTCTTACTGCCTATCTGAAATTCACCATTACCATGTCTCGAGATAGTATTTCTTTTTTATACGTGTTTATTGAGCGTTTAACCAATGGTAAATTGAACACAGGGGTACACAGGAAATCATGTTATAAAAATACACTGTTGCATAGACAAGAGTATGCACCCTGGTTTCATTTTTAAAAATATAGTAAAAGGACAAGCTATTCGAGCTTCTAGATTGAACCCAATACAGTCTAATTTTGAAAAATAACTTATTGACCTCAATGATAGATTAGTAGCAAGGAAATATCATGATAGTGAGATAAAATATAGTTTCCTTAATATAGAGAATATTGCATCTAGTCAAGCTTGTCCTTATTTTTCAGAAGAAGGGAATCAGCAGTATCTAAGGTCTAGTAACTCTGATACTTTTTATACATCTACACAAAAAGTGTCATTGTTTTTTTACTCATGATGTCTGTCAGATTAAAGACATAATTTAGAGACATTGGAATTTATTAACTATAGACCCACTTATCAGAAATATTGTAGGGGAACACCCCCAATTTTTATTTAAGAATAAGAAAAATGTATTTAGACTTTTATGTCATCCGCTGAATAGTATGCATTCATCTCTTGTTAAATTCATATTTAGGAACTAGGTCATGTTATAGTCGTAATTTTTGTTCCTTTATTTGTCATTCTCATAATTTTATACATCCTAACAACTTACATATACATAAATTTGATATAACAGCTGACTGCAACACCAAACATGTGGTTTATCTTGCCATGTGTTCCTCCTGTCCTGTTTTCTATGTGGGCAAAACTGACAGGAGACTCAGAGATAGGGTTAGAGAGCATCTGTATCAGATACACATTAAATCTGACACCAATGCACTCTCAAAACACACTTTAGCCACTGATGCATCACATGTATTCAAGTTCATGGTGATATTTGTTAATACACCTAGCTTGAGAGGTGGTGATGTTAGGAATTTTACTGAGATGAATGAAATGAAATGGATAATTAAACTTCAAGCACATTTATACCCTGGTTTGAATGAGAAGATACCTATTAAGCCAGCACTTAGAAACAGGAGGCTGACATATAAATAAATAATACAATATTATATCCCCTTACATGTATTCTTCTTATATATGTGTCATATGCTTCATGTAGAGTTTTATTTACATGTTTTTGTATATTTAAAGTGAATAAATTAGTTTTTTAAAATAGGTTCTTCACGGTTTTTATGTATAGCCCAAATGAGGTGATATCTCCACTGCCTAATTAAGATGTTGATTAGTGAGTTAATTTATTTATTTATAAATAGAGAGGTTTTTCAGTTGTGTAACATTACTGAGATCTGAAGAAGCCATCTTGGTAAAAGCGCTTACCTGTCTTGGAATTGTTGAATAAAAGAACCTTATTTTATCAAAGTGTTCAGTAATTTTTTTTCCTTAAAGGCACTACAAGAACAGAAGTTGGTCTGAACAGACATCTTTATGGTAACTGATATCTACTGGCAGAGGTTGTTACTGAGCCTGTTTTATTGTTGTTTGACAATGTTTTAAAATTATTTACGTTTTCCATCTGTTTTAACTGCATGGGGATTTCATTCCAGAGTTTTGACACAAAATGGGAGTAGGGAGACAGAGCCTCCAGCAGTGTTAAATTTCTTACTTATTCATAGTAAGAGTTTAATCCTATAGCGAAGGTCTATAGTGGGCAAGCGGTACAGCAGAGTATTTTGTAATGCTGGGCATTTGTCTGGACAGTACAATAGGTTGTGGGCAATGATTAGTTTTTAGTACATCAACTGATTTGGGAGTTCAAGCCAGTTTAATTGTTTTAATGTGTGGTGGTGATGTGTTTTATAAGGTTAGTGGGTTGCAAATTTAGCTATTTTGTAGTTGTAGAAGTCGAATTTAGTTTTATATACAGTGTTGCTGTTTGTAAGATCAGGGGAATGTAAAAGAGAAGGAAGGCGATATATTGCTGGTAAGATAATTACTGCCTAATCTGTCAGGTAATGTTTGGCCCTATAGGGGAAGCAGAGTTTTTGGTGAGTTTTCTTGATGGGATAAATTAAGAAGTGATCAAATCTGAGGTTGTTGCCTATTTTGACTACAAGTAGTTTAGTACAGCTTATGGTTTCTATTTTAG
Source organism: Protopterus annectens (assembly GCF_019279795.1). Lineage (NCBI taxonomy): Eukaryota > Metazoa > Chordata > Ceratodontiformes > Protopteridae > Protopterus > Protopterus annectens. Next base: position 1,117,320,891 of record NC_056733.1, on the reverse strand, counting down.
TGTTGTTACTTGAGGTACTATTAAATGTGTGTTTCTGGTTAAGGTGTTGTTTTGGAGTAAGTAGGATAAGCTTTTTTTTTTAAATTAAGCAGCAAATTAGAATTATTTAGCCATATTTCAATGTAAGTGAAAGATTTTTGAGTGATTTCCTGTAATTTTGTTATGGATGGGGCAGAGCAAATAAGGGTTGAATTGTCAGTGTATTGTATTAGAGTGGCAAGTGCTGTAGCAGTATGAAGTTTATTTGTGAAAATATTAAATAAAAGGCGGACAAGTATTGACCCTTGTGGAACACTAACAGAGACTGCTTGAAATGCTGACAGGTTTTGTTGACATTTAGGCACATGAAGACTACTGCATAAATAACCGTAAAACCAAGACAGGGAGCAGTAAGTGAGATCTAGAGCTGCATGTTCAGAGAGGAGTTTTTGGTGGGACACTTTTTTGTCAAATGCTTTGGAAAGTCAAGGACAAGTGAAGAAATAAGGTTGCCCTCATTTCCGTGGTGGTTTATTATGTTGGTGAAGTTGAGGAGGGCAGTACTACCACTGCTGATGGGTATGAAACCATGCTGGGTGTTGGAGAGGAGGTTGTGTTTGGTTATATGTTTCATAAGCTGAGCGTGAATACATTTCTCAAGGATTTTAGAAAGGGGTGATAGGACAGCAATAGGTCTGTTTGTTAACTCTGTTGAAGTGCCTACTTTATGAAGGGGCATAATAAATTATTTTTTGCAGACGGATGGATCATAGTTTTCAGTAACTGATCAGTTGATCAGAATGGAGACAGTCATGCTGCAGCTCAGTTAAGTTATTTTCCAAAGAAGTCCTTAACAGGCAGAATATTATGTTAGTTGCCAAGAGCAGGGTTGGTGCCTATTTAGCCTGCAGCTTTCCTACACTGTAACGTGTGAAAACATTTTTATAGACACACATTAAACAAAGGGATCTTTTACTGCTTACATTTACTGTAGAAGACTCAGTTATCCACAAGCCTTTTGATACCAGCACTTTAAATAAATAAAACATAAGGAAATTGTGCATTTTATTTTCACTGTTAATAAGCAGAGTATAAAATGCACCAATAACATTATGAGTATTCTGACAAATGCCACATACCCAGCAACTTGTAAAACGTGTGTGTGCGTGTGTGTGTGTGTGTGTGTGTGTGTGTGGTACCAGTAACAGACATGGCATTTCACTCTGGTAAACTTGTGCTCCAACAGCATAACCAATTGTACAGTAGCACATCAGTGCTCTTGCATGTGCAACAGCTTTCATTTGCATACGCATACTCCATGGGATCTGCCAGGGACTGCATATTGGCTGGTCACTATAGGGATGACGTTTAGGTTCAGCATAACCGAGGTGTGTGGGTGTTAAGAGAAAAAGTTTTAAAAACATACTGTTATTTGTCTTTTTCCTGTTCTTGCAAAGTGAACATGTTATTTGTTGGGATATGCCTATCAAAGATGGGCCTCATCTGTGAACAAAATGCAGCATTGCTTATGAACCTGAATGATATCTGTTTTCTGCATTTCAGAATAAAGAGATTTGGTTATAGCTCAGTGAAGCCTGGGATAAGGACGCATGACAGAGTAAGAGTTAATTTACTGGGGCAGGCTGTGTGTCCTGGAAAATTTGAGCTACCGTTGTTGAACTGAACATTTTGTACTTCTTGAACATTCTGTACTAGCTGTGGGTTTGAGGTAATTTGTGATAAACATGTTTTTCCTATATGTTTTTCATAGCCAACTGTCAACGGTCAGAAATGTAACAAAAAGTTGTTTTGCTTGCAGTATAAAAGTTGATGTCAGTAAACAAGTTGATCAGATCAGAGAAGATCAGATTAGTCCAGACCGGACATCTTGGCCAACATGCTGTGTAATCTGGTTAGCTGCTAATAAAGGAAAATTCATTGCCTGAGGCAGATGCGACTCGTTTGAATTTTTTCTTCTGACATTTTGGTCCTTCGGACCGGAAACCTCTACGAAGATACGGATCAGACCGACAGAGAGACCGAAAAACCTGTGCAGGTGAGGGTTTCTCATCTTAAGATTCCCTCGACTGAAAGCCCTCTGACTGATTTGTCGTTGAAAGGAGGCCGGCCACTCTCTGATCCCTATCTGAGGGACGGTTTCTGAACGAAAAGGGGAAACGGAGTCTCATCTGGTTCAGGTAGGATGAAAAATAAATTTCTTTTAATTTAATTTAATCTTGTCGACAAGGTTTTATTTTTAGTTAAGGATGGGTAGGATTACTTGTTAAGATTATTTTGTTAGGGTCACCCGTTAGGATAGTCCCATTTTATAATAAGCCCTGTAAAATAATTTTGATACAGTCATAAATACCTGAAAAAAAAAAGAAAAAAAAAAAAGGGGGGGAAGGTAAAATAAGAAATCTAGGGGAAACATGGGTTCGAGTTGCTGCAAGTGTGAGAGTGATGCCTGTTTAAATGTTGATGCTAAGTATATGAAAGGTTTAAACAAAAATAATGTTAAATTTTTGAAAAAGTGGAAGTCGAGATATGATTTTGATGGTACACTGAATAAGAATGCCTGTGCAAAATTGGTTAGAGATTTGAAAAGAGATGCTGGAACTAGAACTAAAAAACAAAGACAATTGGGATTTCCCCAAGCACAAAAATGGTTAGAAGAGGCAAATAAACGAGCTATAAAAGAAAAACAGTGCCAGGAAAAAGAAAAAATAAATCAAAAGGGATCACTGGTGCCAAGTGGAAAAGTAGCTTTATTTTTAGATAAGGAGGATGAGCATACAGTTTGTGCGGTACAAAGGCAGGCAACTGCCCCACCGTATGGGGAAATTGCTGCTGCTGTACTGGCAGAACCTCCTCAATATCAGTCTGAAGATGTGGGATCTGTACAGCATGGTGGGTTATTGGCTGCTCAAGGAAACGTTGTGACCCCTCCAATTTACCCGCAAATTCCTGTAGTACCCAAGGTTGCTTTGCAACAGGTAGACCAACCTATGCAGTTAAGGTCGGGAAGGGCATGGACGTTGGGCCATTAAACTTTCTGACCACTCAGAAGCCCTTCCCTTAATACAAGTTGCAAACCCACAAGCAGGGGATGTTGGACAAGAGCCAACTATTTTAGTTTATTGTCCCTGGGCTAGAGAGGATATAAAACGAGCTACGGATGGTATTCCTCATCCCAAGGTTAATTTTCAAAAGTTTTCTGAGGACATAGTTGGTATGCGTTTAAGTTATCATCTAAATGGTTTAGAAGTAGAACAAGTAGTGCGACAAATCCTGGGTCCAGATTGGCACTTAGGTTGTGGTACTTGGACATGTAAGGCAGATGACGGCACTACATTAAGGCATAATTCTGGGGTGTTAGACACGCGAGTCACTGATCTGTTGAAGAAAATTTCTGATAAGTGGTGTCCAAGAGCAGATTGGACAGCAATAAATCAGTGCATCCAAAATGATGATGAATCTGTAGATCACTATATTGTAAGATTGACAGAAGTGTTCAATAACCATTGTGGAATGATGATTCCGCAGGATGAGACTACTGATAGTCCATACGAACAGCAACTGAAAAACACTTTTCTTAAAGGTTGTAAGGCTCTGATAAATAGTTTTATAACTAAGCATATGGTTGATCACAGAACATGTAGACTGCAACCTTTGTTTGAATATGCATGGCATGCTGAGCGACACTTCAATTTAAAAAAGAAAAAGAAAGTACAAGTGTTAGCAGTAGGGGGTGATGGCGGTATATTTTTGGTACAGGACCAAAGGGGGCAAGGGCGCCGTGGTGCATAAAGACGTGGGGGCCCGAAATGGGACACGTCGTATAAACAGGGTGGACATTCAGAGGAATATGAGGGGAGGTTAAAACGTGGAGAATGTTTTAAATGCGGTAGACGTGGGCACTTTGCTGCTGACTGCGAAGAGTGGCAACATCCCCCACAGCTTACGAACAAGGGCTCCGCATGACTATATGATAGTAAAGGAAGGTGCCAAATTCATTATTGTGATTATTGTACAGAAGAAGAAAACGAGAATGATTGTGATAATGATGAGGCAGACACTCTCTGCAATGAATGTCAGGACACCCAGGAAATTAAGGAAGGGTGGGATTGTGACTGTGAAGTCATAAACCTGGCACATTTGGGTATTGCTATGCATCTGGATCAAAAACCCATGATAGAGTTTTTGGTTGAGGGACAGAAAGTGGAGTTTTTATGTGATTCAGGTGCATCGCGTACACTTTTGGGTCCAGCAGCTCTTCTCCCGAACTGCGAAATAGATGAGTTTGTCCTTGTGAAAGCGGCAAATGGGAAAATCTATAAGGAACTACTGTCTCATCCTCTATTGTTCACAGATCCGCAAACAAACCAAACTGTTAGGTGTAGGGTAATTATATCGAAAGTTTGTCCAGTTAATTTGCTGTGAAGATATTTGATGCATTTGTTTGGAATAGCGGCAATTCCCACACCTAAAGGCATTGAGGCGAAAAGGTTAGCGGATGGCTTGGTGGTACAAGGAGTACAAGACTTGTTTTACTGGTATAGCCAGGACTTGATTTCAAACGAGCTGGAGAGGGTTGATACAGATTTGATCAACCTAGCTTTAAGTAAATCTAGGAGCGGGTCACTGCAGGTTGCGGCGCACTTACAATGTACTATGTACTACAGACAGGCCCCTGGTCCGGATAAAGAATTTGAAAAAGAATTCTTTAGGCACAAATGTGCAAGGATAATTTTGAATGATGTTTTGGGATAAGCAAGGTAATACAGTAGTGACCTGTACTTTGACCAAGGAAATGAGTTCTTTATATCGCTCAGGTTATAGCCCACATATTTCAATTACTAAAGCGGTGGGGACACATTGGGTAGATTTGGCGAAAAGGTAACAAATTGGGACACAATGTCCGAAAGTCAGTTGAAGGATCAACAGATCCAGGTACAAAGATTAAATTGGGTGACTTGGGCACAACCAAGTGTGCACCTCAGGGATGACAAAACAGAAATGGCATGACAAATCCTCCTAACTCAAGAGGAAGATAGTGCGTTAAGTGCCTTACCTGTAGATTTATGGTCAAAAGGTAAAGGGGATGTAGGACTGATGAAAACAGCAGGTGAAGTCTGTATAACTCCAAAGTCAGGTTTTAGACCTTGTAAGCACCAATACCCGCTAAGTAAACAAGCAGAGGAAGGAATTAAGCCAGTCATTGAGCAGCTAAAACAGGTAGGAATTCTTGCTGAATGCCCACATTCGCCCTGCAATACTCCGTTGTTTCCTGTAAAGAAACCGGATGGGTCATGGAGGTTGGTTCAGGATTTACAAGCAGTTAATTCGGCTGTGATCCCAAGAGCACCGGTGGTCCCTGACCCCTATACATTACTTAATGATTTATTACCTCAGCACAGATATTTTTCTGTCATAGATATAAGCAATGCCTTTTTCTCCATACCACTACATAAGGAGAGTAGATTTTGGTTTGCATTCACTTATCAAGCTAAAAGATACACCTACACCAGATTGCCACAGGACTATTGTGAGAGTCCGACAATATTCGCACAAGAAATGGCTGCGAATTTAGCTCAGTTTGTTCTCCCAGAGGGAAGCCAGGTTCTGTTGTATGTAGATGATATTTTGTTGGCCTCACCCACTCAGGAAAGTTGTAGAAAGGATACCCTTGCCCTTCTTATTTTTTTTAGCTGAGCAAGGACATAAAGTAAATAAAGAGAAGTTACAATTGTGGAAAGCACAAGTAAAGTACTTGGGTTATTTAATTTCGCAGGCAGGTAGACAATTTGAGAACAAAAGAAAAAGTACAGTTTTGTACCTACCATAAATGTAGATGTCCGATAGATATGCAACTGCAGTCATTAACATATGGATTGTCCTGCCTCAGGCAGCCCTTGGTCGGCCGAATTCCAATGTCTGGGTCCGGGCGCTGGTGTCGCCCTCCGACGTCACAATGGCTGGAGTATAAAGGCATCGGCCGACGCCATCTTCTTCAGTGTTTCTTGCCCCAGATGCCAGGTGCCCTCCTAGGAAGGCTAAATTTGGTAAATGGATAAAATAATCCCAAACATGCACAACAGTAATAAACAGATACACCATAGGAGATACCCCCAGCTGAAGGGAAGAGGGTAGGGACCCAAAAGAAGGATACAGAGGGGTAGGAGGGTGGGAAAATCTGACTGCAGTTGCATATCTATCAGACATCTACATTTATGGTAGGTACAAAACTGTACTATGTCCTTCAAGAATGCAACTGCAGTCATAACATATGGGTTGAGTACCATAGCCAAGCTGGGGTGGATGGAACTATGATAAGGATGGTGTAGCTAAAATCCCTGCAGGACTGCCGAAGCAAAGCCTGCTCGGGATCTGGAGTATAAGGGCAGGTTGTAGTGCTTGGTAAATGTATGCACGGAGCTCCATGTAGCAGCTTCTAAAATGTCCTTTGTTGCCACTCCTCTTAGGAAAGCTGTGGAAGTGGCTATAGCTCTGGTGGAATGTGGCCTGATATTGGCTGGCACACCTTTTCCATGGAAAGAATAGCAAACTCTGATGCAATGTCCAATCCATTTTGAAATTGTTTGCTTGGAGATTGCTTTTCCTTGTACTCCAGCAGCATAGGCTACAAACAGCTGGTCAGACCTTCTGGTGGCCTTAGTTCTGTCCAAATAGTAGCGTAATTGTCTGTGTATGTCCAAAGTATGCAGTAGTTTTTCCCCCTTATTTTGAGGATTGGGGAAGAATGCAGGTAGATGAATAGCTTGATTTAGAGACACCCTGGAAATTACTTTTGGCATGAATGTAGGATTGGTTCTTAGAGAGACTCTGTCTTGATGAAAAATGAGGAAGGGGGGCACTGCCATGAGTGCCTGTATCTCTGAAACTCTTCTTGCAGAGGTGACTGCCAACAAGAAGGCCGTCTTCCATGACAGAAATTGCATTTCTGAGGTTGCTGCTGGCTCAAATGGAGGAAGAGTTAGTTTTTCCAACACGTAGTTGAGGTCCCATGCAGGTACAGGCTGTTTTCTGGGAGGTTTGATATTCTTTATCCCTCTTAGAAACTGTCTTAGCAGAGGATGCGAAAACACTGGAGGGTCACAGTTGTATTTTGTTGAGATTGCTGAGGCATGAATCTTTATTGAGGAGTATGAGAGTCCAGTATGAAATAGTTCTGCCAAGTATTCTAATATTTGAGGTATACTCAGTAATGCTGTGTCCTGACCCCTGTTGGCATTCCAGATGCTGAATCTCTTCCACTTGGCTAAATAGGTTTTTCTGGTGGAAGGTCTGCGTGCTTCCAGCAAGATCTCTTGAACAGATTTGGAAAGAGAGTTTGGTGTTGAAGTCATGGTAGCCTCCAGGCTGTCAGATGCAATGTTTTCAGGTCTTGATGTAAGGTCCTGTAATTGTGGTGAGTTAGGAGCAGGGGTTATAGGGTCAGAGGCCATGGCTTGGTCCGAGTTATGGTCAATAGCAATGGGTACCAGTGTTGCCTCGGCCAGTCTGGAGCTATCAAGATGCCTGTTGGTTGTTCCGCTTTGATCTTCAGTATCACCTTGGTCAGCAGAGGCAGGGGAGGGAATGCATAAATTTTTAGAGAATTCCAGCTGAAGGAGACAGCATCCGTTTTCCAAGCTAGAGGGTGGTGAGTCCTTGTGCAGAACTTTTCCAGGTGATGATTTAAGTGGGAAGCAAAAAGATCTACGTCTGGTCTTCCCCATGTCCTTGTTAGTTGAGAGAAAATGTGAGGGTGCAGCATCCATTCGTGTGGATCTATGAAATTTCTGCTCAGATTGTCCGCCAGTACATTGTCCTTGCCTGGTACAAACTGGGATTGTAAATGTATCCTCAGGCTCAGGGATTTTTCCCAGAGAAGCATTGTTAGTCTGCAGAGGGGGTAAGAATGAGTGCCTCCCTGCTTGTTTATGTACCACATGACAGTAGTGTTGTCTGTCCTTATTAGCAAATGTCCCTGTTTTAGTGTTTTTTCGAAAGTCTCGATGGCATGTATCACTGCCAACATCTCCTTTTGGTTAATGTGCAGATGTCTTTCCTTTGGCGTCCAAAGACCTTGAATGCATCTGCCCTCCATGTGCGCCCCCCATCCATGGTCTGAGGCGTCTGTTGTTATCATTTGGTCTGCTTGAGGTCTGTTGAAAGGCATGCCTTCGTTTAGTTGACTGGCTTGAGCCCACCATAGAAATTCCTTCTTCAGACATGGAATAAGTGGGATTATGTCCTCTAGGCTGTTGTTGTGTTGAGACCATAAGTTTTTTTAGATACCATTGCAGCTTTCTCATATGAAGTCTTGCCAAATGTATCAGAAGGATGCAAGATGCCATGAAACCCAGGGCCTGCAGGATTTTCCTTGCAGTCAGCTGGGAAAGCTTTGCTAGGCCTTTGAAGTACTCTGGTAAATGCTGTTTTTTTTCCTCTGTGAGGTAGGCCATTTGTTTTTCCGTGTCCAGTTTGGCTCCTAGGAATATAATTTGTTGGGATGGTAGTAAGTTTGACTTCTGAATGTTGACTGTGTATCCCAAGGCCTGCAGTAGATGCATGACATAGTCCAAATTCCCTTTTAAGGTTTGTTTGTTATCTGCTTGTATGAGACAGTCATCCAAGTAGGGGTATATTTGAATCCCCTGCAGTCTGCAGTGTGCCACTACTGATGCCAGGCATTTCGTGAACACTCTGGGCGCAGTAGATAAGCCAAACAGCAATTCTGAGAATTGATAATGCTCTGTCCCTGCAAGAAATCTGAGGTATCTTCTGCAGCTTTGTCTGATTGGGACATGCAGGTATGCCTCCTTGAGGTCCAGAGTGACCAGCCAAGACCCCTTGCCCAACATGGGAAGAAGTTGCTGCAACGTCAGCATTTTGAACTTTGGCACAATGAGGAAAGTGTTTAGAGTTGACAAGTCCAGTATGGGTCTCCATTTGTTTTCTTTTCTTGGAACAAGGAACAGTCTTGAATAAAATCCCTGGCCTTGTTCCTGAGGAGGAACCCTTTCTATTGCTTTTATACTTAATAGCTTGGAAACTTGAGTGAGTGCCTCTGCCCTTTGATGATGTGGCAGGTTTGGCATGCCTTGTTTTATTGGTAATGTGTGGAAGTGGAATCTGTAACCTTTGTCTATCAAATCCAGAATCCAATTGTCCTTGGTTAAGATATGCCAGTTTTGTGAGAATAAGGCTAATTTTCCGCCCAAAGTTGCTTCTCTTTGAACCCTTGTAGGCGGTACGAAAGTCAAGTCATTGTGATTGTCCTTGTGATGCAGCTGAGTTGTCTGCGCCACTTTTTTGGAGGTTGCCATTGGTGTCCCCTGTAAGATCCTCGGTATTGCCCTCTACCTCGGGCACGTCTGCTTTTTCCCCTTTGAAACTTGTCAGGGCCGGGGAAGGACCAATTCTTGGGGGGCCAGTTTCTGCTGAATCTGGGTGGCTGAACCTGAAGGAAATCCTTGACTGTCTGTACTGACTTTGCTTTTTCCTCTATGGATTTCAAAACATCTTGTGCAGTGGCACCAAAAAGCTTTTGTTTTTCTAAAGGTGCATCCAGTAACTTTACTTTAACATGGTCAGGCAAAGACTGATCCTTCAACCAAGCATGTCTATATACAGCCCCAGTCATAGCTGCCCTACATGAAGCTTCCAGTGCATCATAACCACACTGCAGAAAGTGGTTATTAACCTGCTGAGTGTTATGAATATGATCCTGCAGTGCCTTTTTATCAATAGGCTCAGGAGAGGCTAACTTTTTCTGTAAATCATCCAGGAGAAAATCTTGGTACTGAAACATGTGGAAAAGGCAGTTAAGAGACCTCATGGCTAGGGTAGTAGAGGTATATACTTTTTTACCCCATCTCTCCAGGGACCTTGCTTCTCTGTCAGCTGGCAGTGGGTTTTTGGCAGAGGAGGAAGCCACTCCCTTGGGGCCCTGTGAAATAGTTTCTAGGTCCACAGAGTGAGCCTTAAAAAGGTGCTTGTGAGTGTCAGGGACCCTGTAATATCTGTCCGGCTTGACAGGAGCAGGAGGAAGAGAATCAGGTTTGGCACTGGAGTCAGAGAAAACATCATCCGAAACATCCATAACTGGAGGGATAGCCAAGGGTCTGTGCTGGGGAAGCTTGAGGAAAGTACGAAGCCTTTTCCTGGAGTCAGAGAATTCCTGACCCTGCCATTGAAAATGTTCCCTCATGGAATGCAGGACTTCACCAAAAGAGAAATCCTCTGGAGGGGGAGGCAGAGGAATTGATTCCTCAGCATCAGAGTCCTCGTAGGCCTGGAAGGGTTCTTCTTGGGTATCAGAATGCTCAGAATCCCCAGAGGCTTCATCCGAGGAGAGGTCGTCCGCCTGCTCAGTTCAAGGCCTTTTTTCTGCAGGTGGCTGAGAACCCCTGTCCGGATGAGGCTGAGACCCCCTGATAAGGGAAATAAGATCTGCAGCCAGAGACATGATCTGCTTATCAGATGAAGGGGCCTGGGCAGGTTTAGGATGGGCCTTGGCCTGACTGGTGGCCTTAGCACGTGCAAAGGCCTTGATGGACATGGAAACAGGAGGCCTAGCAGCCCCACGTGCAGGCGTTACCTTGTCCACAGGAATGGTGTCGGGTAGATCCAGAACTTCGGTTTCCGGAGGAAAATCCACAACCGGCACCGGAGAGATCTCCGAGACCGAAGGTCGTGTTAACGCTGTGTCGTCGGCCTGGAGCGGTTGATTTACCACTTCCGAGGGGACCGGAGCGCTAGCAGAGGATTTAGGAGTAGCATCGGTAGTGGACGGGCCGAGGATGACGGTCCCAGTCCTTGCGTTTTTTACCAGATTGGGTTGTCGGTTGATCCGACGGCATGATATACGCAAAGGATTCACCGAAAAAGTCCTCGGCGAATTCTGCCCGGCGCCTGAGAGTGCACTTATTAAAGCAAGTACAGGCAGCACAGGCCAAGACGTCGTGGTCTGGGCCCAGGCAAGGAAGGCAGAGAGAATGGAAGTCCTTATGAGGTATTTGTTTACCACAAGACAAACAATTATTAACTTTCTCAATTTGTTCTGACATCGGCTGAGGCAAGAATAAATGTTCCCCAACGGGGTAATTAGCTTTAAGATGACTTCGGTCCTGAAAACACAGGAGCTGACCGACCGGCACTTGCGAACTGCTTCTGCTTCAGGCACCGCGCGGCAAGAAAGACTGGGGAAGATGGCATCAGCCGATGCCTTTATACTCCAGCCGTTGTGACATCGGAAGGAGGCGACACCAGCCGACGCCGGACCCAGACTTTGGAATTCGGCCGACCGAGGGCTGCCTGAGCCAGGACAACCCATATGTTATGACTGCAGTTGCATTCTTGAAGGACATCAAGCAATTCTTGAGGCACCTATGCCTACGACTAAGCGGGAGATGATGTCCTTTTTAGGTGTGACTAATTTTTGTAGAAGTTGGATCCCTAACTATGCTGAGGAAGTAAGGCCATTGACGGCACTGATCTATGATACTCCCATGGCAGCTAAGAATAATATACAGTGGACAAATAAGGCAATACAGGCATTTATTAGAATTAAGCAATTGATAGCAGGATCCTCTGTTTTGGGTTTTCCGAACTATTCTAAGCCGTTTGTACAAATGGTTGATTGTAAGGGAGGATATATGACTTTGGTTCTGGTACAAGTACATGGGGATAAACAGAGGCCGATAGCTTTCTACTCCTCAAGATTAGATCCTGTTGCAAGGGCATTGCCGCATTGTGTTCAAGCTGTAGTGGCAGCCGCCATGGCAGTACAAGCCTCAGCATCATTAGTTTTGTTTCACCCATTACAATTGTGGGTTCCACATTCAGTAGCTACTATACTTTTGCAAGATAAGATAACCTTTTTATCTCCTAGTCGACATTTGTCGTGTATGACAGTGCTGCTGACACAGCCTCATATGACCATAGAAAGATGTACTACTCTTAATCCGGCGACACTTTTGCCGACTCCAGAAGAAGGTACTCCACACGTTTGTTTAGAGAGCATTCATGACAAAGTACTTCCCAGACCAGATTTAATGGATATTCCGTTGACAGATTCTGATCTCGTTTTGTTTGTAGACGGAACAGCAAAGAAAGACACTGTAGGAAAAACACTAGTAGGGTATGCTGTCACCAAAGAAACTGAAGTTTTGGAGGCAAAAGGATTATCAAACATTTATTCTGCACAGGCAGCTGAGTTGGTGGCTTTGACTCGAGCTTGTACCTTAGGGGAGGGTAAAAAAGTGACAATTTATACAGATAGTCAATATGCTTTCTCCACTGTACATGTTTTCGCTCAACTATGGAAGAATAGGGGAATGGTTACTGCGACAGGCAAACCAATAAATCACAGAGATTTAATTTTACAGTTGTTAGATGCAGTGCAACTACCACTTCAGATAGCGATATGTAAATGTTCCGCACGTACCAACAGAAAAGATCCTGTCTCCAGGGGAAATGCACTTGCTGATATGGCTGCAAAAAGGCAGCTCAATAAAATGATTTGCTTTTTCATGATAATGATTTGGAGCCCGGACACCTCTTAGACTTAGAGACACTAAAAGTAATGCAAACATTGACGACACAGAAGGAAAAATGTTGTTGGGTAAAATATGGTATCACTCAACAGAGTGGGTTGTATAGGGCATCAGATGGCAAAATGGTATTACCCTCAAACCTTTTTAGGTATACGGCATTGGTTAGCCATGGACCTGCCCATGTAGGAGTACAGACGATGATTCAAATAGTGTCTAAGGTGTTTTGGTGTAAAGGGTTTTCAACTTATGCAAAGCAATTCTGTTTATCTTGTTTATTATGTGCAAAGTATCATGCTCAGTGGGGAGTTAAGAAGTCTCAGCAGGCATTCCCTACCCCTCCGTATCCATTCCACACACTCTGTATGGACTTTATTGAATTGACACCCTCAGAGGGAAAAAGGTTCTGTTTGGTCATTACTGATGCTTTTTCTAAATGGGTAGAAGCTTTTCCAGTGAAGCATCCGAATGCACAAACAGTAGCAAAGCTTTTGACTACAGAAATAATTCCCTGATTTGGCCTACCAAGACACATTTAAGGTGATAATGGGTCTCATTTTGTTAACCAGATTGTTCAGAAATTGGGTCAAGTGTTTTAAATTGATCTCAAAAATCATTGTGCTTACCATCCCCAATCAGCTGGACTGGTGGAAAGACACAACGGTGTCTTGAAGAGTAAGCTCTGCAAACTAATGGCAGAAACACATAGGTCATGGACTGCGTGCCTTCCATTGGCACTCCTGTACATGCGAATCTCACCTTCCTACAAAGGACTTACACCATTTGCACTTTTGTTTGGGAGACCATATTACATCCCGCAGTGGCAAGGATTGTTGCCAGCGGAATGTGAGGGGGGTGAGGATCTAGCGGATTATTTGAAGAAGCTGCTAAATGTCAAATCTCTTGTAACCAATGACTCCTTTGCAGATTCCAGAAATGAAACCTTGTTAAGTGGCACCCGGGGACTGGGTGTGGATCCGAATTGTGAAGAGAAAGAATTGGTCATCCCCCAGGTGGGAAGGCCCATACCAAGTACTTATCTGGACACCTATGGCTGTAAAGATCGCTGAGAGGACTTCATGGATTCATATCACCCACTGTAAAAAAACTCAAGGCTCTTCCTTCTGCCACTGATATTGGTCAAACTCCACCGAACCTCTGAGCGCAAAGTCTGGCTACAAAGGGGGATTAGCCCAATAGGGGTTAGTTCGTCTCAAACCCAGTGAAGAAAACAACGGTGCGAGGTAGTCCTTAGGGAGGATGGCCATGTTCAACTGATACTTGAACTGCCACATGATGATGATTTTGGTGGCGAAAGTAAATATGTCCATACGAGAAGGAACAGTTGCAAGAGAAAAAGGAATGGTGGTGCTGCAAGCGCAAACAGGTGTTACTACTGTGTTTAAGGTGAAACTTTGTGAAGGAATTTTGGACTGTTCTAAATGGAACAATAATAATTTCTTGACTCGTGCAAAATACTTGTGCAATAGAGACTGCACGTCCTGGTCAAGTGTTTGGTGGTCAACAGATGTGAATGGATGGGAAACAAGTGGTGCAGTGATACCAGAAAAAGATAAAAGCAGACAACAAAGAATAAAAATTGCGCATTTCCAAGGTACCAGAGTAGTTACTATAACCATTGTGTCACCACAAGAAAGTGATTCAGGAGTTATGGAATCGGAGTGTCTCTTCCAACTAGAACTGATCCTTTGGGGACCCTCCAACTTAAAGTACAAAGCCTTAAGAATGCTACAAATAAAGCAGATTTTGCCTTCAAAAAGAAGAACAATTGTTACTCGAGACGGGATTCGTACACCATAATGAATGGTTATCTTGGGTTAGATATAGTACCCGAGAAGCACATCGTGAGAACTGTATTTCTTGTGCTGAAGGTAAACAGCAATTAGCAACAGTCCCATTGATGCAAGATGAAGGTAACCTAACGTGTCTGTTGAAATTATTCTTCAACAAAACTGAAGATAAATGCAAAGATGAAACTCAGCGTTTTCCGGTCATAAGCAAAGTTGAGAAACCGCCTGCAGCGATTTCCTATCCAGGTTCGTATATGTGCATTTCCAGAGATGGCACAGGGAAAAATGATGGCAATATGGGACAGAACTACTGCAATGTTACTGTGAATGGCAATGGGAATCCATTTCTGGAGAACCAAACTCATAGTTTAGCAGACGTACGGTGGTTATGTGGAGACAACAAACTCAGATCAAGGCTTACGATTCTCTGGAAGGGAACTTGTGCACTTGTAAAGTTAATTCTGCCATTCTACATTTTCCCAGTTCCAGCAAGCAATATCGTAAGAGAACTTGAAATAAAGCCGAAGTGGTTGAGTAGGAGAAAAAGAGAAGCACCGAAGCAATCTTTCGATAACGGTGTCTACATCTATAGCATTGGCGTACCAAGAGGCGTACCTGATGAATACAAAGCAATAAACCAAATAGCAGCTGGTTTTACATCCATCTTTGTCTGGATTCAACCTAATAAAAATGTGGACTGGATCAACTACATTTACTATAACCAGCAGCGTTTTGTGAACTATACCAAAGATGCATTGAAAGGAATTGCTGAACAACTGAAGGCCACTTCGCAGGTGGCATGGCAGAATCGAATTGCATTGGATATGCTCCTGGCCAAAGAAGGAGGAGTTTGCAAGATGTTTGGGACTTTCTGTTGTACATATATTCCAAACAACACTGCGCCTGATGGAAGTATCACTCGAGCTTTGAAAGGTTTGGAGATGTTATCCGAAGAATTGGCAGAGAACTCTGGGGTAAATAATCCCTTTACAGATTTTCTACAAGCGTGGTTTGGAAAATGGAGTCATCTCATCAGCAGTTTCCTGGTGTCCGTTGAAGTCGCTGTGGCTATCGTGGTGGTATGTGGTGGTTGTTGTATACCCTGTATCAGAGGTCTTCTACAAAGACTGGTTGATACTGCTGTTACGAAGACGATGTACCAGCAATTGCAACAGACTGGTGAAAGTGAACACATTGAAATGTGACTCTTTGCAAATGTTTTTGGAGTTTAAAAATTTGTCTTGCCAATGAAGTAATGCATGCAAAGAAAAACTTAGTTTTTACCATATATTGCTGAAATAAAAGACAAATAAATGTGTTTTCAGGGGGGAAACGTTAAGAGAAAAAGTTTTAAAAACATACTGTTATTTGTCTTTTTCCTGTTCTTGCAAAGTGAACATGCTATTTGTTGGGATATGCCTATCAAAGATGGGCCTCATCTGTGAACAAAATGCAGCATTGCTTATGAACCTGAATGATATCTGTTTTCTGCATTTCAGAATAAAGAGATTTGGTTATAGCTCAGTGAAGCCTGGGATAAGGACGCACGGCCGAGTAAGAGTTAATTTACTGGGGCAGGCTGTGTGTCCTGGAAAACTTGAGCTACCGTTGTTGAATTGAACATTTTGTACTTCTTGAACATTCTGTACTAGCTGTGGGTTTGAGGTAATTTGTGATAAACATGTTTTTCCTATATGTTTTTCATAGCCAACTGTCAACAGTCAGAAATGTAACAAAAAGTTATTTTGCTTGCAGTATAAAAGTTGATGTCAGTAAACAAGTTGATCAGATCAGAGGAGATCAGATCAGTCCAGACCGGACATCTTGGCCAACATGCTGTGTAATCTGGTTAGCTGCTAATAAAGGAAAATTCATCGCCTGAGGCAGATGCAACTCGTTTGAATTTTTTCTTCTGACAGTGGGGTTCAGTTAGAAGGGTTGAGGGTCAGTATAATGGTTAAGGTATTTGGTCCTTATGGGTAACTTCAGGGCATTAGGCAACACTTTCTACACTTTACAGGATACTGTGAATTTCAAAGCATTGTGGAATCTGTTTTGTTCCATGTAGTCCCTGCACAATACAAATCATGTTTGCGACAATTCTCTGTAGTTCAGAGCACATAAAAATGAAAAACAATAATCTTTGGTATGTCATAACATTAGGGAACTGCAGTTTAGAGATACATTCGATAATGAAGAGTTGGGAATTACTGTGAATAATAAATTAATTTTTACTCTACAAATAAAGGAAAATCTTTAAAATGACATTCTCTACACTTAGAAACTACAGTTGTGTAAGATCTTACCAAAATGGTACATGTCCTTCTCTTCACTTTTGCAGTATTCATTACATCAGAGAAGTCTGTCAAGGGCAACCGATGTCCACTCAGTATACCAAAGCCTTTAGGTTGCTTTAAAGTACGCTCCACATCACATGTATGATCCTCGCATAGTATAGGGCATAAAGAAATGAAAGCCCCAGTAGGAACACCAGTCCAAGAAGAAAAGAGGAAATCAGTAAATCCAGAAGAGAAAAGAACCAGGGGAAGGAGGGAGGAAGTGAATACTGCAGCAGTGAAGAGAAGGCCATCTACAATTATGGTAATATCTTACACAACTGCACTATGTCCTTCCATTTCACTGTTGCAGCATTCATTACAATAGGGATTTTGCCAAAGCTCAGGAAGAAGAGAGGGAGTAGGAAGGATCAGCAGAGCTCTCTGGGAACCCATGAAGTATGGCCCTAGTAAAACCTGCTCTTGCTCTGGAAATTCCATTTAACTTGTAGTTCTTGATAAATGTATGCACAGAAGTCCAGGCAGCTGCCTCAAGAACAGAGTTAGTATCCAAACCCTTGGAAAAAGCAAGCACCAGAAGAAGCCACAGCTCTAGTAGAATGAGCCTTAACAGAAGAAGGAAAGCTCTTACCATGAAAGGAATAACAAAAACAGACGGCTTTAGAAATCCAAGAAGAAAATAATTTGCTTGGACACAGCCAATCCTAAAGACCTAGGATGAAAAGAAACAAAGCTGATCAGATTTATGAAAAGTCTTAGCCTTATTCAAATAAAATCTGAGTTGTCTATGCACGTCCAATGTGTGCAGCCCCTTCTCACTTGCAGATTGCACAGAACTAAAAACAGTGGGCAAATGAATAGACTGTTTAAGGGACAACTCATTCACCATCTTGGGCATAAAAGAAGGATTAGTACAAAGGGACACCTTGTCCCTATGAAACACCAAAAAAGGACAAGCCATAAGTGCTTGAAGTTAAGACACCTGTCTGGCAGAAGTAAGGGCTAACAGAAGTACAGTCTTCCAACAGCAATGTTGCAAAGAACCTGAAGCTGCAGGCTCAAAAGGAACATTGTTCAATTTTTTAAAAAAAAAATTAAGATCCCAGGAACAGGCTTCCTGAGAGGCCTAATATGAAGGATGCCCTTAAGGAACTGTTGAGCTTCAAATCTTGAAGCTACAGGAGGTAATAAAGGCAGATAAGCAGAAATAGCTGATAAGCAGGCCTCAAACGAAGAATAAGCCAACTCAGTACTGAGCAATTCACACAGATAAGACAGAACCAAAGGAACATCCACAGAAAATGGATCCAGGTTATGAGAAAGACACCAAACAGAAACCTCTTCTATTTGGATAAGTAGGATTTACTAGTAGTGCATTTCCTGGCCTCCTGCAGGATCCTTAGCATAATGTCAGTTGAAGAGTGGACAGGTGGGGATGGATGAGAGATCCCTTGTCTTATGCGAGTAGTTCCACCCTGTAACGTGTGATGATTGCCCTTAGCTAAATGCAGATGAAGAGGGAACCAATACAGTCTCAGGCAAAAGGGAGTTAACAACATTTTGGAAGCATCCTGTTGTATTGTGAACAGGACTTTTAGAATGAGGGAAAGGGGAGGGAAAACAGAAATAAACATCCCCTTCCAAGAAAAAGAGAGGGCATCCACCTTCCAAATCAGAGGATCTGGTACTCTGGCACTAAAGAGAGGAAGTTGTCTGTTTAGAGAGGAGGTAAAAAGATCCATTTGAGGAGAACCGCACTTGTGGACAATGTCCAGACACACATCCTTGTGAAGCATCAATTCATGGGACTGAGTTATGAACCTGCTCAGAGAGTCTGTCACAATGTTTTGACCCGAGGGAATGTAAACTGCCTGAAGTGTCACTTGATACTGGATAGCTAGTTCCCACACTAGGAGTGCCAGCTGGCAAAGAAGGTAAGACCCTGCCCCCCCCCCCCCCCATGCTGTTGATATACCACATTACTGTAGTGTTGCCTGTAAACAACTGAGAGGTCCTGGGGAGAAGAGAGTATGAAAGCCAGTAGAAGAGCTCTCATTTCCTTGGCAATGATGTGGTATTTCTGTTGATGAGGCAACCAGACTCCCAGCACCTTTAGGGAGCTAAAAGTTGCTCCCCATCCCACGTGCAAAGCATCTCTGAACAACTCCTGACAGGGAAGAGATGAGTGAAAAGGGAGCTCTGGATTGAGAGTCAACTGCTGAATTGACCAGTCAAGTTCCTGCTTGAGACATGAAAGAAGAGGAACTAACAATTCGATGAGATGAGCATGCTGAAGCCAAACTGACTTTAAAACCAGTGAAGTTTTCTCATGTGGAGTTTGGCAAAAGGGAGCATAGGAATGGTGGAAGCCATGAATCCCAGAGCTCTCAGAAATTCCCTGACTGTTACTAAAGCCAGAGGAAGAAACGACAGAAAAAAGAAATGAAAGTTAGGGCCTTGGGAGGAGGCAGGAATGCCAGCATAGGAACAGTCTGGATACTGCACCCCAAAAAGACATGATCCTGAAAAGGCATCAGAAAGGACTGTTTGAAATTTATAGCGAACTCCAGGCTCTGCAGAAACGAGATGGCAAAATGAAGATTTTGCAGCAAACTCTATGGAGAGGATACCTGAAACAAGAGGTCGTCCAAGTAGGGAAAGACTTGGATCTCCTTATCCTGCAAAAAGCAATCATAGGGGTGAAGCATTTGGTGAATACCTTTGTGGCAATAGAATAGCCAAACAGCAAAGCAGAGAACTGATAATGCCAAGAAGCAACATAAAAACGTAAAAACTTCCTGAAAAGGGAATGAATCAGGATATGAAGATAAGCAGCCTTCAGATCCAGAGACACCAGATAAGCCTGAAGAAGCAGAAGGGGATCAAAGTCTGACAGAACAACATTCGAAAAGAGGGGACTTTCAGAAAAGTGATTAGATGAGAGAGGTCCAGAATAAGTCTCCCATTGCCTGCTTTCCAGGGCACCAAAAACATTATGGAGAAAAACCTCATTCCCCTTTGGGAAATTGGAACTTCCTGAATAGTTCCCCGAGGCAACAGATCCTAAAGTACCCCTGGAAAGAAGAGCAACTGCTCCTAAGGGGGCTGAGGAATACCCATAAAAGAGGGAAGAGATTTCCAGACCATGAAATACCCTAAGCGGATAATGGACAGAACCCAGGAATCCTGACTAATCTTTAACCAAACAGGATGAAAAAGGGAAAGATGAAGAGAAATAGGAATGTGGCTCACAGGAACAGGATAGACAGCACCTGGTTTCTCAGGACAATGAGACTTCTGTGACATAGAAGTCTGGATAACTTTAGCAGCAGGAGTCTGCTTCTCACCCTTCTTACCCTTGGGAGGAGGACGAGACTGCCTATGAACAAAAGCTGGCTTACTGGGGTAATTTCTCTGAAATTTAGGCAGAGGAGAAACAAACGCATGTTTAAGTTCCTGCAAGGCCTTGCCCTTATCTTGAAGAGATTTAAACAAATCAGCAGCAGCTTCACCAATAAAAAAGTTATGTACATACCCTAATGCTCCATCTGCGTTGTCCATTTTTGCTTTTCCTCAATGGAAGGGTTAGGATTCGACATGGCTGTTACACTAGCTTGTGGCCACCAAAAAATTCTCCAGCTCCTTTCCTACCCATAATACACTAAGCCTAACATCCCTCACATCCTAATTACAGCTTGAGAAACTATAAAAAATCTGCCATAACTGGAGTCAACACAAGGGACAGCTGGTGCCCCTAAAATTTTCATTCTTCCAGAAGTCATTTGTGAGAAATGGAGGGAGATGGAGCGTGGGGGCCTCAGGAAGAATGAAAACAGACAACACAGATGGAATATTTTTAAACACCTTTATTGAGGCAAATTTACATTTACATAAAAGTAATCAAACTTTACTAACAAGTTCACATTTAGACATTGTACTTCAAATATATTGCTATATATCATATAACCTAAGCAAAATTACATAACTTATTCAATTCCTGTCCTATTTTTTTTTAAACAAAAAACACCTTTATTAAACCATCATTTATAACATAGGCAATCACACATTTATATAAATGAAAACAAACCATACCGACACAACCCTAGGTGCAAGCATTCTACATCACAACCATACTGACACACTCCCAGTTGCAGACATTATACCTCACTTATAATCTACCCAATCATTTTCAGTGAAACATTTCACAGATCATTTAAGTCCTGCCTTCTTTTAAACCTCATTTCTTCCCTGTATGTACTGTTCTCCCACAATTCTCATTTTTTTCTATGTGGTTTGCTCCTATCCTTTTCTAAAGATCTCAATTCCAGTTGTTTTATCTCTGTTACTATATTTACTACTTCTAATACAGTTGGTTCAGACTTTGATTTCCATTGTCTAGTAATTGCTTTTTTGGCAGCCAATATAATTAGGCACAGCAAGGCCTTACCATGTTGAGGCAATTTCGATTCTGTATAATATCTCAGAAAAATCATCTCCCTTGTCACACCAATGCACCCAGTCAGCATCTCCAACAGTGCATCCCGCCAGTAAATCTTAAAGTCCGCCAACCCACCTCTCTCCCAGAAAACATGTTCCCAAGTACCTCTTTCTTCCCTGTCACACCTCCAATATTTACTGTCTACCTGAGGAACAATTCTCTGAGGTCTCCTTGGGCTATAAAAATATTGATGTAAACATTTCCAAGCAAAAATCTTAAATCTTCGAGATTTTGTTGCATATTTGGGAGACATAGCGGTGGTTGTGCTGCATTAGCGTTGTTGCCTCGCAGTAAGACGTCCTGTTCGATTATAAGCTAAAGCGTCTTCTGTGTGGAGACATGCGTGAATGGGTGTACCTTCGTTGAAGGTTGTGCATCAGGGCTGGCAACTCGACACGTAAAAATCTACTGCAATCATTAGCGGACCAGAGTTCCACAACAACAACCTATATTCACCTATTACTTCTTTGTGAATTGTGTATCCAATCTTTCTTCCTAATCCTTTCTAACCTCCTATGATTAATTCTTATAGTTATCATGCAATATTTTATATGCTCTACTAATTATTCCTTTTTTAATGGCAAGTTCTGTTCTACATTCTACTAAAAACTCTACCAGTGCTGGTCTTTTGTCTAGGTCCCCCCTTTTTCTTTCCTATACTCTGATATCAATCTCTGACAGGGAAGGCAATCTCTAACCTGCAGTCCAAATAAATTCTCGTCCTCTTGCCATTCTATTACTTTCTCTCTCTAGTTATTTGGTCCTAATACCTTGGTTCCTTTGCCACTTTTCTCCAATAAATTCTAGCCCCCTCTTGCCTATTTCCCTAACTGCAGTCATCCCTATCGGCAGAATCTCCTTTCTCCATTCCCATGTTGGCTTAGTTCTTAGAATACTTTCTTCTACTTTATGGATATAATATTCTGCATGATTATTGTTAGTCTGGGTGCATAATTTATCGCTATTGCCTTTGTTTTAGTTTCATTAATTTTGTATCCTAAAAAGATTTGAAACTGTCTCAAAATGTTCCACAACATTGTAATCTCTCTATCTGGTTTTATCAAATATAAAATAATATCATCTGCAAATACAGCCAGCTTTTCTTGACTATCATACATCCTCTTAATCAACCTTATATATTTTTTCAGGAAATGCAAATGCTTCTATTGCCCTGCTCATAAAATTCCAGCTTACTCTGTCAAATGCTTTCTCTGCATCAAGACCCACCAACAACAATCGTATCTTCTTATATTCTGTTTCCCTCTGGATCATCAGTGTCCTGTTAATGTTGTCAAATGTTTGCCTCCCCTCCACAAAACCACATTGACCTTATCTATCAATTATGGCATTACTTTTGTCATTCTTTCAGCCATTATAGACACGAACACTAAATAATCATGGTTTAGTATTGAAATGGGCCTGTATTTTATTTATTATTATTTACTTCATTTTTGTTGACCAGGAAAGTCCACTGGACACATGTCCATTTTCAGTGGAGGCCCGGGGAGAAAAGCTCCTCAGATAATCAATTAACAAGGAAACAACAGAGTTATACAATCTGCCAAAAAATAATGATAATTATTCTGGTTACTGAAATATGCATCATATTTTAGAAATATATGTATGAAGATGGGTCTAGTGGATCTTTGCCTTCTTTAGGTATTACAGCTACCACTGCTTTCTTCCAGGATGTTGATACTTCTCCTCTTCTTATAATACTGTTAAACAAAACTTTCCAGATCTTTACTAGTCTTTTCCATCCTAGCTTCCAAAATTCCACAGGAATACCATCTATTCCTGGAGACTTTTCTGTAGATTTGTTATACATCACATTTGTTTATCTCATCTACTTCTGCCTTAACTGTTAGTAATTGAGCCTCGTCTACCTCCAACCTTGCATATTTTCTTAATTTCCATATTTACCTGCTTTATACAGTCTTTCATAGAATTTTCAAAATATTTCTAATACCTTTACAGGATCTTGTTACCTTCCTTGTTATAGGCTCCCTAAGCATGGCAACAGCACTTTGTACTTTTGTTGCCTGAGTCATTGCGCCAACAGTTTTTGTGCTCTACTGTTATTTTCAAAAAATAGTTGCTTAACAGCAATATTTCTACACTTCTGCATATTATCGAGGTAATCCCTTATTTCTGCTTAGCATTCTGCAGTTGATCTTCTTCTTGTTCTGTCAGATTCCTCCTATTCTGCAATACTTTAACATCTGTCAGTCCCTGTAAACATTTTTTGTTAGTTTCTAACTGTAGTTCCCTTTCATTTTCACCCTATTTTTAAACTCTACCTTAATTTTATACCACTCCCTAGCTATATTTCAGAAGAAATTTCTATCCTCTGTAATAGGTCCTGAATAATCTCCACTACCCATTCCTTAAATTCTTCCCTTTTCAACAGAGAGGTTGGAAAGTGCCAGTGTCTCATTTTTATTTAATTTCCCTGTTTTTATTTTAGTTACTACTGGTGCATGACCTGAAATAGTACATGTTCTTGTGAAATGTAAATTCAGTCTAGCCTAGCTCAGTTTTTATATCTTGGGGAATAGTATGTAAATTCACTCTGAACACCTATTATTGAATTCACATCTTCCATGTCAAATATTTTCATAAATTTCTTCAAATATCTACCCTCCTTTGTTATACTCTCCCTTCTAGGCTCCCCAGACATATCTTCACTTTTGCAAATCAGATTCCAGTCCCCACCTAAAAGCAATATCCCTTACTGAAAACTGATTATTTCTCACAGAATTTTCTTAACCTCCTTTACAGCAGTTTTAGGTGGAATATAAATACATGCCAGTGTAATACTCCCCCTTGCCAGTAGCCCCTTAGCACTACAAATCTGCTATTATCTTTTTTATCCTCTTCTATCACTAATGGAGCTCCTCTTGGAATTAATTTAAATACTTCTCGTTTCCTTTGTCCCAGGTATTCTGCTGAATAACCATCCTGAAAACCTTTCTTCATCAATTTCACATGTTTAGTTCTTTCTAAGTGTGTCACCTGTAACATAGCTAATTGCACTCTACATTTTTTATATAGTTCACTACTACTCCTTTTTTGTATTTATCTGTGAGACCACTGACATTTAAAGACATTACAGAAAGCATCATTCCCACCTTTTATATACAACACATTTTTGTTAAATCTCTAGTTCCAGCTTTTGTGTTGCATACATACACTGTTTGATAGGTTGAACTTTTATACAGTTGTTTCTTGTCATATCCATTTGAGCCTATGTCACATCTTACAAAACTTTTTGTTTTATTGAAAGCCTCAAACAAAACAAAAAAAACACCCCAATACCCCCCCTAAAACCTATTAAGTAATACTAACACAGAAAACTATGAACATCTTCAAATACTGAAGGTTTACCCTCCTAACAGGAGCAAAAGTCCCAAACTGACAGCCACACTGACAGACTTTTGTTAACCTAAAAGAAAGGTTAAACATACTAAGATGCATGGTGCAGCCTGTGCTTCTACTAAGTGATTGGCTTTGTCTTTTCTTTATAGCTCTCCCAGCTGGGAAAACCCCTGAATACTTTCAGAGAACATTACGTACTAGCCATTTTTGCTTCTCATTTTTTTCCTTCAGCCAATTACTCTCCACCAGCCTGTAGCCAGTTTCTCTTTATAAGATTGCCTCCATGGAGACAGAAGAACCAGGCAGCCAGTTTCTCTTTATCAAATTATTTCCATGGAAAATGTTTTTGCTAGAAAAAAAGCCTCAACAACGTACCCAACACTCTAGTCATAGGTGACTCTATAGTCAGGCACACTGATGTTCCACTCACTAGACTAAACAAGGAGAAAGTTACTGTCAGCTGCCTGTCAAGTGCCAGGATCCGCCACATAACGCATGCACTCAGGTCACTCCACAATAAGTACAAATATGACACTGTCATTGTCCATGTTGGTGTGACTGACCTGAGATGTACCTCCCTGGACTACATGAAAAGAGACATGGAGGAGTTCTCCGATCTTGTATCCCAGGCAGGTATGACCCAAACCCTAAGTAGCATCCT
This sequence comes from Protopterus annectens, assembly GCF_019279795.1. Classification (NCBI taxonomy): domain Eukaryota; kingdom Metazoa; phylum Chordata; order Ceratodontiformes; family Protopteridae; genus Protopterus; species Protopterus annectens. Next base: position 1,117,295,704 of record NC_056733.1, on the reverse strand, counting down.
GCCATCACCCAGAATGATACCACAGTACATGGACAAAATGATTGACTTCAACAATTGGCTAAGCTTCTGGTGTCATTCTAACGGGATTCAGTATTTGTCTGCCTGAGACGACATGATCGACAGACCACGATGCTTTGCCAGAGATGGCCTGCACCTGTCGCCCTTAGGATTCCAGATACTGGCTAAGGCTCTTGGCACCCCTATAGTGCCTTTTTAAGGCAAGGTTCAAATGGCAAATTCACCACCATAACAGGTACAAGCAAGCAAAATCTGAGGGTAATGCTACTCAATGCTAGAAGTCTAAACCTCAAAATGCACTCACTCGAGGCACTCCTTAAAATGGAGAACAATGACATCTGTGCAGTGACAGAGACCTGGTTCAAAGATCCAGAGAGCACCCCTGCATTACCAGGCTACAATTCATACCACACCTTTCAGCCACCTAACCCAGAACGAAGCACTAAAGGCAGAGGCGTGTCCATATTTATTAAGGATATCCACACCTCCAGTCTAGATGCACAGCATAATGAATCCGAGATTATCCAAGTGTAACTAACTCTGGGCAAGACTGCAATCCAAATTGTAGCTTGCTACAGACCCCCCACCATGCCCCAGGATTCCCACTCCTCATTTCTTGATACACTGGAAAGTATTAGGGTACAAACCAACACCCCCACCAGGGGCAGCAATATCCTAGACCTGGCCATTACCAAACTTGGGAAACCGGTGTTCCACACCAGAGGTCAATTCCTCGTTGGTCAGATCCGACCACAAACTAATCAGCCTAGACATCCACATCCCCCCCCCCCCCAATTAGGGAAACCATAGTAAAAAACTTCTCCAAAGCCAACTTCACACTTCTTAAGACAGAAGTGGCAAACTTCATGACACCCATGCAGACGGACAATAGAGGTATGACTGCTGAATCCTACACAAATGCACTTTATAAGCACTTAGACGAGTGCATGGATCATGCTATCCCTAACAGAACCAAGATGTTATCTTCCAAAAAAAGGAAGCCAATCTGGTGGTCCTCTGCCATAAACAAACTCTACAACAGAAGAAACTGTTGCAAAAAATGAGTAAAATCCCATGACTGGAGGAACTCCATGGTCAACCTCAGTAAGAAGCCGAGAATCCTCATAAAATCCTCCAAAGCTAGTTACAAAAACAAAATTGCCACTGACTCTAAAGACAACCACAAAGCATTCTATAGCTATGTCAAGAATCTCAATGGGAACACTCAGATCTGCTTTGAGTTACAGCATAATGGCACTAAATATACAGACCCAACTGATGTTGCCAACATCCTGGCAGATAGGTCCAATGCTAACTTTACCCCCCCTCTCACCCCCTGGAGGGCCCATCTCTATACCGGAAGAATGCAAAGTTCCTATAATCACGGCTACACAGGTAAAAAACATACTCTCCAAAGCCAAGAACACAGCATCCATGGGACCTGACAATATCCCAGGCTGCGTTCTACACAAACTACAGAATGGACTGGCACCCTACCTAAGTACCATGTTCAATCATAGCCTCACCTCAGGCTTTGTACCCACTGAATGGTGCACCGCGACGGTTATCCCACTCCACAAAGGGGGAGCCACGACGGACCCCGGGAACTACCACCCCATTAGCCTGACGAGCCTGGTCTGCAAGGCCATGGAATGTATCATTGTGGAACTCATAAACAAAGACATTGGTAATCTCCAAACTCTGGACCCTAACCAGTTTGGATTTGTAAAAGGCAGATCATGTCTCCTAAACCTGAATGACTTCTTTGAAGCAGTCACCAAAGCTATAGATGAGAGTAAAATGGTTCACACAGCTTATCTAGATCTCGCCAAGGCTTTTGACACCATCCCCCACTCTGGAATTATAGATAAGCTCACTAAACTAGGTATAAATCCTTATGTCACAAGATGGGTTGCCAAATGGCTCATGGACAGAACCCACACTGTGAAAGTAGCGGATTCCAAATCCAACTTCAGACCAGTGACAAGTGGAGTACCACAGGGTTCGGTCCTGGGTCTTCTCCTGTTTGTTATCTACTTCTCTGAAGTGCAGGCTAACACAGAAGGTCTTTGGCTAACAAAGTTTGCAGATGACTGCAAACTAGGAGCCATAATCGAAACTCCTAACGATGTGGACAAACTACAAAAGGGCCTCACTGAGACAGATACCTGGTGTCAAAGCCATGGCCTCAAGCTCAATGCCAAAAAGTGTAATGTCATCCCCTTTGGTAAAAACTCTGTACCCATGAACTACCACATAGCTGGTAGTCTACTTAATGCCAAAAATGTGATGAGACCTTGGGACACAGGTGGACAGTAGTCTCTCCTTTGATAATCACATTGCCACAGTGGTCAGGAAATCCTTCTACATGGCTCATCTCATCACAAAAAGATTCTCATCCAGAAAAAAAGAGGTCATTGTTGCCCTCTACTCATCACTCATTAGACCCATTATAGAGTACAACGCCCCTTTTGGTATGTACCTCACAAGACATCTACAACAACTGAAAAGACCACAGAAATACCTCACAAAGAGGATTACTGGCCTCAAACAGATGCCCTACACAGACTGTCTCAAAAAACGACAGCTTTACTCCATCGCATATCGCCTACTCAGGGGCAATCTCTGCCTAACATACAAAGCTATGTCAAACCCAGAGCTGTTGGACATGCTCCACTTAAAGAAATCCCAATCCCTCTGAGATACACACTCTAGGGACCTAAACCCTGTCACCACAATAAACAGAACATGCTGGAGGGAAAGATTCCTGTCCCAGAGACTTCCCATACTCAGACTACCTTTCTATGTAAAACAGAGCTCCTCATTAGCACTCTTCAAGAAAAATCTTGATGATTGGATGGGAAATGGGAAATTCACCCCAGGGATCACTTCTGTGGCTCTGCTCGACAGGGGCACAGGAAAATAATTTTCTTGAGTGGCGAAAGCCAGGGTACATTTTTTGTCTAGGCTTATATTGGCCCTAGGGCCAATAGCCTAGTACCTACCTATGAACCTATATATTCAATATTCTTTTTCATTTACTTGTTTACTCTTAAAACATGTTACTAAATCAATCTAAGGTCCTTAATCCAGTCATTTCCCCATGCAAGAATGAGAAAAAAAGCACATTATTTTTTTCTTATGTAATGTCTTTTAACCAGGCTTTTTTTTTCATTGCATTGCTTAGATTTCTTAAAACCGAACAAGGAAAGAGACAGGGGAGAAAGAAAATAAAATAAAACAGCAGCACCTGTTTATAAACCCCATTACACTTAAAAATAACTGAGAAAACCTTACTTTACATGCAAAGAAAACCATACACCACAAAAATAGTGCTAATAAGAAAAAATATGTCTTTATTTACAGTTAGCTTTCTCCCTCCTCTTCCCCTCCCCAAAGCATTTTGTTGAACATTAATGACATGAAGTAGGGCATATGCTTTAGAGTACCGCACAAGTCCACCAAATTCTGAAAAAGTCCAATATTTCCAGATTTTCTTGTTCTGTCATATTTCATACACTGCTTCATTTCTAGCATACTCTCAGTTCTTCTAATCAGCTGTTGTGCTCCCTTCCTTCACTCCAACATTTTCCATTGAAACAATGGAAAAAGGTACAGTCTCTCTGTGGTCTTTATTACCAAAAGAACAAGAAGCAGAATCTCTTTCATTTTCACAGCTCACTTTTTGTTCAACAAACTTTCGTATTTCCTCCTTAGAATGTACTTTAACAAAATTGATTTTTGTCTCTCCACGGAAGAATACTTTGAAGACAGCTGGGTGCAACAATTTGAATCTCACACCTGCGTCTTGACATTCCCTGAATAGTAGAATAAATTTGCTTCTCTTTTGCCTGGTGTATAATGAGTAATCATTCTGCGCAAACACTCTGCTGTCTCCCACTTTTAGTACTTCAGCTCCTTCTGCTGGTAGAATACATCTTTGCTATACACATGATGTGCCCTTTCAACCAACTACTGCTGTCAAATACCAGTCCAGTTGTTTATTTGTGCTTTCATAAAATTAATACAGTCTGTTTCTCCCAGTTCCTATAGTACAGCTGAAAATTTCAGGGTTTTTCCTATGAGCTCTGTCCTCTAACTTTATTTTTTTTAAATATCTCTTCCTCAGCAGTCTCATATTCAGCCAGTCTTTTCTTCATTTCGAACTCTGATTTTTGCAACTTTATTACCTCATTTGAATATCTGCTTACAGCTTCTTCCATTTTTCCAGCCTTTTGTTGTTTGTGTTGATATATTCCATCACTGTTTCATTTATTTTAACCAGGTCTGTGTGCAGTTGGTCTTATATCTTCCTGTAGGTTACTGAAATTCATGTCTGGAGGTTGCACTGCTTTTTGCTGAACAGCTGCAGAACTTTCTCCAGTCAGGCTTTCTTCTTCACTTTTTGTAGCTGACCTTTTTTCAGTTCCTATGTATTTCTTTTTTCCTGGCATCCAGGCAATACACTTACTAGCCAGTTACTGAAATTTACCTGTAAACACAAGTCTTCTGGCATTCTTTGCCGAGTTTCGGTTTTCATACTGGGACAGCTAGAATTAACCTGTTACTCAATGTGCAGCCATCTTGGAAGTTGCAACCTGGCTGCTTTCTGAAGGAATTTGGGAATTAGAGTTAGAGGTAAGCGTACAGAAGATCTGGGACCAGTCGTGGAGTACAGCATCCCTCAGTGACTCCCGCCATGGGAAGATTAGGGCAAAGAAGCTGCTACACTTGTTTAGGAGAGAGGCAAAAAGATCACAGCAAGGCTGGCCCCACTAACAGAAAATCATGTCCATCACTTTGTTGCTGAGAGACCTCTCTTGAGGTAGAAAGATGGAACTACTCAGTTTGTCTGCTATCATGTTGGACTTCCCAAGAATATGCATTGCAATTAGAAAGTGGATGGAAGAAATTGGCCATCGTCACACCCTCAGGGCTTCTCAACACAGGGGGTAAGATCTGGTTCCCCCATTTGTTTGTTGATGTGACAAACTACTGACATGTTGTCTATTTGGATTACAACTGTTCCAAGAGGGAGAGAGTTTTCAAATGCTTGCAACACCAATAGCACCGCTCTTATTTCCAGAACACTGATTTCCAATTTGGCCTCTTCAGGGGACCAAGTACCTTGGACTGTCTTCCCCAGAAAACGCCCACCCTCAACCAATCTGTGAAGCGTCTGTGGTCACTATGGCATTGGCCTGAGGGAGAATGAAAGGATAATCTTGTAACAGTTGTTGTGAATGCATTCACCAGGAAAAATACCATCTGCATACATGAGTTATTCTTATCTTTATCAACAAGGGCTGAGAGAATTGACAGCTCTGTTTGTAGCATCCATTGCAGAATTCTCTTGTGATATCTTGCTAAAGGAATTAAGACTATTGCCATGCACACTGATACCAGGTCTTGCAGAATCAACCGGGCTGAAATTCTGGTACTGCAAATTATTTACCTGACCCGATTCCTTATTGTTTGTACTCTGGAAAGGGGAAGAGATGCTATCATAGATACTGTGTTGAACAATGCTCCTATGAAATCCAGTGTCTAAGTCGGTTGTAATTGTGACTTGTTGTAATGGATGGTTATTCCAAGATTTGAACAGGTTTACAATACTTGGTCTCATGTTTGTACCAGCTGATGTCTGGTCGGAGCGTTAATGAGCCAGCTGTCTAAGTATGGAAACACCCCGAATCCTTATAGTCTTAAATGAGCTCATACTACTGCCATATACTTGAACACCCTGGGGGCTGTGGTGAGGCCAAAGGGTAGTGCTCTGAATAGGTAATGCCTGGCTCCCAGAAGGAAGCACAAGAACCTTCTAGATCTTCTGTTCATTTTTATGTGACAGTACACGTCCTGAATGTCTATCGAGCACATCCGGTCATCCTTGCTCAAAAAGGGTAGAATGGACTGAACCGTGATCATCTGGAAATTGGTGTGTCAAACAGATTTGTTCAACAAACTGAGATCTAAAATAGGTCTCCAGTCCCCTGCTTTCTTTGCACTAAAAAGAATCTTGAGTAAGTCCCAGACTCTATTTGGTCTAGAGGGACCTCTTGGATGCCTCTTTTTTCTAGCAGCCTTTGGATTTTTAGGGCTGTTGCTTCACTTTTAATGGGTGGAACATTAGGGATTCTCCTGGGTAATGGAGGTGGTAGGAAAAAGGGAATAATACAACCTTTGGAAATGATTCTCTGCACCCAAGTGTCCTTTGTTATGTTTAGTCATGCTTCCTGGTGCAGAGATAAGCGGCCCCCATATGTCTCCAGAGGAAGGCAATCAGGCCACCCTTCAGGAAAGGTCTATTGGAAAATGTATCTCTAGACCCTCAGTTTTGCAAGCCTCCTCTGCCTCGGGGGCATCGCCTGCCATTACTGCTCCCCCCTCTGCCTCTGGAGGAAATACCTTCACGTGTGTCCTGGAAAGGACCCTGAGACTTCCTGAACCACATCTTTTGACCTCCTCACTGATTCTTGGAAAGGGCCCATTGAACGGTCAAAAAACATACGCCCACTGCAGACAGGATCTTTCCATCTTTCTCACACCTGGAGACTGTGTCTTTTACTGTGGGGCCAAACAAAGAAGAACCATCAAAGTGAGCATTGACAAAAGATAACTTCAAGGGCTCAGTAAAATACACAGGCACATCCAGGTATGCTTCCTGATGGAAAAAACACTTCAAGGGCTCAGTAAAATACAGAGGCACATCCAGGTATGCCTCCTGATGGAAAAACCTGAGCCTGCGGCCCCTTGAGGCACCTTCTGCAGCATGTGAGATGAGTCTCATGGACAAATTTGCAAAAGATTGAAGGCTAGCCTGCGATGCCCGTGCAGTGGCCCAGCAATCAAGGAGCCTAAATCCTCACCACTAACACCAGTGAGGGGCGTCCACATTAGGAGAGATAACAAATACACACACAGTAAAGTACAATTTCCCTTAAGAGCACACACACACAGAGATCACAGTCAGTCTGGGGCTGGTTTCTCCCTTTCTCTCCAGATTCCCAATAAGACTCCCCACTGGCACAGCTATAGTGTCCAGATCTCAGCCTAGTGGTCAAGCTAAAACCTCCAGCACCCTCTCTGCCCAACCAGTGCTTTGTGCCCCTGCCCAAGTAGCTGACACACACACACACACACACACACACACACACACACACACACACACTTTGAGATATGACCTATATACAAACGCATGGACTCTCCTGGGGAAGGCTGGCACAGATACTCCAGCTTTGCCCCCTTCTCTGCCAGGCTATACAGTATTACCATTTGCCACCAACCACTAATATCAGGTACTAATTAGGCCCTTATCAAAGGGTGTCCAATTATTTGTGTGCAATATCACTATCCAACTGATAAGTGTGACTGAAAAGTAAGGCTTATTTGGGGTGGCTTGGATAGTATCACTATAAACATGCAATGTACTCTAGAGCTTAAATTATCTCTACATAAAACAAAAACAGTTGAAAGGTTTAAAAATATTTAATAATAAATAGTAAGAACACAAAATTAGAAGTTATGTACCTACCATAATGTTCCATGTTAGTTGTCTTCTCTCGCCTTCTTTCTTGCTGGATGGGTTCGGAGCCGATCCTCGGCTCCGACTCGGCACTTGCTAAGCTCGAGAGTCACTTTTACCAGCTCGAGGCAGCCCCATTTCCCATGATGCAAGGCAGTAAATACCCAGATCTCGTTTGGTACCTAGAGGGAAAAAGTACAGTTTTGTACCTACCATAAATGTAGATGTTCGAAGATCCACATTGCTGCAGTCCTTACATATGGGTAGTCCGCTGTCCTCGGTCGGCCCGAATACCAAAGTATTAGGCTGGAGGGCCAGGGTACAAAAGCATGATGACCGACGCCATTTCCTCAGTCTTTTCTTGCCCCAGATGTCAGAAGGCCCTAACAAGAAAGGCCACAGCCAAAAACCAGCAAAACTAACCAACCACCTGCACTAACCATATTTACAATATGTACAACACAAACCACACCACCGCCTTCAACAACAGAGGGAAGGAGGGGGAAAGTGGACTGCAGCAATGTGGATCTTGAACATCTACATTTATGGTAGGTACAAAACTGTACTATGTTCTTCATCTCACATTGCTGCAGTCCTTACATATGGGTAGAATCCCAAAGCAGAGGTAAGGGAGGATGGCAAAACTATAAAGCATTAGGAGCTGCCAAAATGCCCTGTAAAATTGCAGTGGCAAATCCAGCCCTAGATTTAGAGTAAAGTGGAAGGTGGTAATGCTTAGAGAAAGTATGCACTGAACTCCAAGTAGCTGCTTCCAAAATATCTTTAGTAGCCACCCCCCTTAAAAAAGCTGTAGAAGTGGCAGTAGCCCTAGTGGAATGAGGCCTGATCCCAGCTGGAATCTCCTTACCATGATGGGAATAACAGAAAGCAATACAGAAACCAATCCACTTAGAAATAGTTTGTTTTGAAACAGGTTTGCCCTGAGAACCCAAAGCAAAAGAAACAAACAACTGCTGAGACTGCCTGAACCCTTTAGTTCTGCTCAAATAATATTGCAACTGTCTGTGTATATCCAAAGTGTGCAAAATCCCTTCCCCTTTATTTTGGGGGTTTGCATAAAAAGTAGGCAAATGAATAGTTTGGTTTAAAGCCACACTAGAAACCACTTTAGGCATAAAAGAAGGGTTAGTACGCAAAGACACCCTATCCTTGTGGAAAATTAAGAAAGGCTCAACTGCCATAAGGGCCTGTAATTCAGAAACCCTTCTCGCAGAGGTAATGGCCAACAAAAAAGCAGTCTTCCATGATAAATATTTCAACTCTGCCGATGCTGCAGGCTCAAAAGGTTGTAGAGTGAGTTTCTCCAACACAAAATTGAGATCCCAAGCAGGAGTAGGAGCTCACGTGGGGTCTTATATTCTTTGCCCTCTAAGGAATTGCTTAAACAAAGGCTGAGAAAATAATGGTGGGTCACAGTCATAGTGAGCAGAAATTGCTGCAGCATGAACCTTTATAGAGGAGAAGGACAAACCTTTGTCCAATAGCTCAGTACGGTATTGAAGCGCAACACTTAAATTAGGTTTAGAAACATCAAAGTCCTTTGCTGTACTCCAAAATAAAAATCTCCTCCATTTATCTGCGTAAACTTTCCTTGTACTAGGCCTTCTGGCCTCCAAAATAACATTCAAAACTTGTTGTGGAAGCTGAGACCCTCCAGGGTTTAAAACAGAATATGCCAGGCTGTCAGATGTAGAGAATGAAGTTTGACATTGAGTAAATGACCGTTCTCCTGAGACAGCAGGTGAGGAATCGAAGGCAAAGGCCATGGAGGCTCCTGTACCAGACTTCTCAGTAATGGGTACCAGTGCTGTCGAGGCCAATCTGGAGCTATTAAAATCATGTTTGGCTTGTCCTGTCTGACCTTCAGCAGTACCTTTGGGAGGAGAGGCAGAGGTGGAAAGGCATACACGTGAAGATTGCTCCAATTGAATGAGAGAGCATCCACTTTCCAAGCTGTGGGATGAAACCTTTTGTGCAAAACTTTGGCAGCTGGTAATTTAGTGGAGAAGCGAACAGATCTATGTCTGGAGTTCCCCATAACACTGTCAATCTCTGAAATACATGAGGATCCAATTTCCACTCGTGGGGATCCATAATTTGTCTGCTCAACACATCTGCTAAGGAGTTCTGTGCTCCTGGCAGAAACCTTGCCTGAAGATTTAGCTGTAAACTGAGAGCAGTCTCCCACAAAATCATTGCTTGTCTGCATAGAGGATAAGAATCGTTCCCCTTGCTTGTTGATGTACCACATGACAGTTGTGTTGTCTGTTTGAATCAACACCTGCCCTGGAAGAAGTAAATCCTTGAAAGCTATCAATGCAAATTGGACTGCTAACATCTCCTTCAAGTTGATATGTAGATGTTGAAGTCTGGCAGGCCACGTGTCTTGTACCCATTTTCCATTTAGATGAGCTCCCCAAGCTTTGTCTGAGGCATCTGTCGTTAAAATCTGACTCGCCTCTGGCCGGGTCACAGAGAGTCCCTTGTTTAGGTGACATTCCTGAGCCCACCACAAAAATTCCTTTTGAATGCAAGGTATTATCTGAATGACAGTGTCCAAATCTTGGCAGTGCTGTGTCCATACATTCTTGAGATACCACTGTAGCTTCCTCATATGCAGTTTGGCATTGGGAAGTACCAGAATACAAGATGCCATGAACCCCAAGGCTTGAAGGACTGTCCTTGCAGTCAGCCTGGACTGACGAGACAATTGGTGGAAGTAAAGAGAAAGATTCTTTTGTTTGTCCGGGGTCAAAAGGCCATCTGGGATGCTGTATTCAGTCTCACACCCAGAAAGCACATGTCCTGAGAGGGTACTAGACTGGACTTTATTTCGTTCACAGAATACCCCAGGCATCTTAACACTGCCATCACATACTGTAAATGATGAAGAAGTTCGTCCTTTTCTTGGGCCAGAATCAGGCAATCATCCAAATAAGGATAGATTTGTATTCCTCTTAGCCTGAAGAAAGCTACCACTGGAGCCAGAACCTTCGTGAACACTCTGGGCAGTAGATAAGCCAAAGGGCAATGCAGAGAACTGATAATGTGAAGTCCCAGCCCGGCGCAGCTACTTCCTGCAACTGGGCCTGATAGGAACATGAAGGTAAGCTTCCTTGAGATCCAGAGTCACCATCCAGTGATCTTTGCCCAGCAGAGGTAAAAGCTGTTGTAACGCCAACATTTTGAACTTGGGAATGTCCAGATATGTGTTGAGGATAGATAAATCCAAAATTGGTCTCCACGTGTTTCCTTTCTTTGGTACTAGAAACAGGCGAGAATAAAATCCTAGGCCCACTTCTGGCAGAGGGACCGGTTGTATGGCCCCTATTTGAAGTAGTAGAGAAATTTGTTTGTGAGCCTCTAGTCTTTGCTGAGGAGGAACGTCCGGCATGCCTTTGAAAGGAGGCAAGGTATGGAAATAAAACTTGTAACCCTGGTGTATGATATCCAATACCCATTTGTCTTGGGTAATCAACATCCAATTTTCCTTGAAGAGTGCTAACCTTCCTCCCAAAGGTGCTGCCAGGCAAGAAGGATCTGGCAGCTGAAAAAGTAGGTCATTGGGTTTGTTTATGAAAGGACTGGCCCCTGCCCTCACCCGAAGATTGTGCAGGTGAACTCCCTGTTCTAGGCCTGAAAGAACTCTGAGCTCTGCCCCTACCATGTCTAGATCTACCCCTAGACTGAGAATCATAAGAAGGATACGTCCACCCCTTAGCAGGCCAATTCCTACTAAACTTCGGAGGCTGAACTTGCAAAAAATCTTTAACAGCCTGCATAGACTTAGCCTTGTCTTCCATTTTCTTCAAGACTGACTCCACAGGTGAACCAAACAACACATCAGACTGCAAAGGAGCATCCAAAATCCTTGTCTTAACATGGTCAGATAAATTCTGATCCTTCAGCCAGGCGTGCCTGCGAAGAACTGAGCCAGTGGCAGCCACCCTAGACGAGGCCTGCACAGCATCAAAACCACACTGTAATGAATGCTTACCCACCTGTTCAGAGACATGCACCAAATCTTGTAATTCTTTACACTCAATGCCTTCCGCCAGAGCATCCACCTTAGACTTCAATTGAGAAAGAAGAAAGTTTTGATATTTCAACATATGAAACTGGCAATTCAAAGCCCTCATAGCTAAGGTAGAAGATGTATAGACCTTCTTTCCCCATCTATCCAAAGCTCTGGCTTCTTTATCTAGAGGAACCGGATTTTTACAACAGAGGCCTTGACACCCTTAGGTCCCTGACTAATAGTTTCTGGGTCCGCCCTAGGACTCTTATAAAGATATTTATGAGCCTCAGGCACCCTGTAATACCTATCCGGTTTAACAGGAGCAGGAGGCAGAGAATCAGGATTAAGTGAAGCCTCTGCAAACACATCTTCCACAACATCCAGAACAGGGGGTATAGCCAAGGGCCTATGCTGGGGTAACAGCAAAAATTCCCTAAGCCTTTTCCGAGAATCAGAGAAGTCCTGACTTTCCCACTTAAAATGTTCCCTCATAGAATGAAGTGTCTCTGAAAAAGAAAAATCCTCTGGAGGAGAAGCAGAAGGAGTGGAATCATCTGCATCAGAATCAGAATAAGGAGAGTACTCCTGCAAGTCCTCAGCTGAAGACTCTGAAACATCCGAAGCCTGCTCAAAACTTCCCAACTCTGGCTCCACCCTAGGCCTCTTATCAGGAGGGGGCAAAGAACCTCTAATCAGAGTAATCAAATCTTCTGCCATTTTAAGCATGTGCTTCTTAGGCACAGACCCTGCTGAACTAGGAGTGACACCAACAGAAGCTAAAACTGGCCTGCCTCTGGGAGAAGCCTTGGAAACAGAAGGAGAAGGCCTAACCACCCTAGGAAGGGAGGGGAGTACAGTAACTTGAGAAGCCCTTCAGCCTGACCTGCCTCCTGAGAGACCACCTCCTGCAAAATCAAAGTCTCCCCCTGAGACTCCAGAGAAGTCTCCGTCGGAACCACCGGTTCCACTGAAGCCTCTAAAGAACCGGCGTCCGGAACGGACGACTCATCTTGCCTGCTTTTAACTGCATTGTCTTTGCGCTTCTTCGCAGAAGCGGGCGCCGGAGAATCTGACGGCATATTATAATTGCACCGCTTCCCAAAGACCAGCCTAGCACAATCTAACCTTCGCTTAATAGTGCGTTTATTGAACCTAGCACAAAAGCGACACCCAACAACGTCGTGCTCAGGCCCCAAACAAGGAATACACAAAGAATGATAATCCCTATGCGGTATCTGTTTCCCACAAGAAATACAGTTATTCACTTTTTCTGACATCCGGTAAAACACTGAGGCAAGAAAAACCAAAATATTCCCAACGGGGTACTTAGCCAACTTGGATTCGGTCTGAAACTCCAAATTCGAAAAATTTCAGAACGCCGAACGGCACTTGCAACGCTGCTTCTGCATCGGACCATGTGGCAAAAAAGACTGAGGAAATGACGTCGGTCATGCGCTTTTGTACCCTGACGTCCTGATGTCAGTTTTAAGCGCCTTGACCGACGTCAGCCTAATACTTTGGTATTCGGGCCGACCGAGGACAGCGGACTACCCATATGTAAGGACTGCAGCAATGTGAGATGAAGAACATCTGCCTTGCATAAAAACTTTCCACTAAGGAAAGAAGAGCAACTAGCCTAAAGGGCTCTAAGGGGAAACCACATAATTAAAACTAGAACTAACTGGTGCCCAAGGAAAAAAAATCTTCCAGAGACAAGGGAGATCAAGGTCTGTCCAGGCAAGGGGGACAGGAGGGGGTCAAGAAAGAAGGCGAGAAGACAACTAACATGGAACGTTATGGTAGGTACATAACTTCTAAATGTTAAGTTGTCAATCTCGCCTTCATTCTTGCTGGATGGGACCGTCCTAGCACCTCTATCCTGGGTGGCTCAATAGAACAGACTCTTGAGAACCATGGAACCAAAACTGGCTCTACTCCTGGAGGCCAAATCCAATTTGTAATGAGAAACAAAGGTATGAGGAGTGGCCCAAGTGGCTGCTGCACAAATAGTATCTAAGGGTAGCCTAGCCTGAAAGGCTGTAGAAGTGGCTAGGCCTCTAGTGGAATGTGCCTTTGGTTTTGAGCACAGTTGTTTGCCCCTAAGTTGATAAATGTCAGAAATGGTAGAAGATAGTCATCTAGATAAGGTCACTTTGGAAACAGGGAGGCCTTTCTTATTTTCAGCATAAGAAAGAAAAAGCTGATCAGACTTCCTGAATTGCTTTGTTCTGTCCAAATAATATCTGAGTTGGCGGTGAACATCTAGATAATGCAATTTTTGTTCTGATCTGTTGGAATAATTAGGAAAAAATACAGGGAGATCAATGGATTGGTTTAAATTTGTTTTTGAAGCAACCTTGGGCAAAAAGGATGGATTAGTTCTCAAGGATACTCTGTCCTTGTGGAAGACCAAATATGGGGGACGAACAGAGAGGGCATGAAGTTCTGACACTCTCCTAGCCGAGGTAATAGAGACCAGGAAGAGTGTCTTCCACGAAAGAAACTTTAGTGAACATGAAGCAGCTGGCTCGAAAGGAGGAAGAATTAAGGATGTCAGCACTAGATTTAGGTCCCATTGTGGAGGAGGACTCCTGACAGGAGGTCTTAGAAGAAAAATTCCTTTCAGAAAAGCTTTACAAAGCTTGTGGGACATAATGTTGTGATCTGCAAACCCGACATGAAAGTTCGAGATTGCAGCCAACTGAACTTTAACCGTGGAAGATGAAGAACCCGAGTGAAAGATTTCCGCTAGAAAATCCAAAACTGCATGAACAGGGGCAGTAAAGGGATCTATGTTCCTCGATTTTGCCCAAAGGGAGAAACTTTTCCACTTGCTAGAGTAAATCCTTCTAGTAGAGGATTTAAGGGAAGCTACTATTATATCCCTAACAGGGTTAGAGATCATAGGGAGCCTGGCTAAGGAAGGAAGTGGAGCAACCAAGCTGTGAGGTTGAGAGAAGGAATGGACCGATGCAGCTGACCCGATTGGTGGATCAGAAGATCTGGCACTGGGTCCAGATGCCACGGCTGCACCAAAAGATGACGATGAAGGAACGGAAACCAAATTTGTCGAGGCCAATAGGGGGCAATGAGAATCATTTTGGCTCTCAAAACGGTAGCTTTCTGGAGTACCTGTGGTATCAATGGAAAGGGAGGAAAGGCATAAAGAAGTCCCTGGGGCCAATCTTGGGTAAGAGCGTCTCTGGGGGATGGCCGAAGTGGGAAGAGAGAGAAGGGTGGGCATTTGCTGTTTTGGGGAGTAGCAAAAAGATCGCAACATGGGCGGCCCCACTTCTGAAAAATCTCCTCCACTATAGATTGCTTGAGAGACCACTCGTGAGGCATGAGTATAGCTCTGCTCAATCTGTCCGCTAAAATGTTGGTTTTCCCAGAGATATGCGTTGCTACCAGAAACCGATGAGAGGAGATCGCCCATTGCCAAAGTCTGAGAGCCTCTCGACACAAGGGATAGGACTTGGTTCCGCCTGCTTGTTGATGTACCATACTACGGACATGTTGTCCGTGTGAACTGCAATCGTTCCTAAGGGAAGAAAGTCGTTGAGGGCTTGCAACGTTAAAAGCACTGCTCTCATCTCTAGGACATTTATGTGCAGGTGGTATTCGAACGGTTGCCACGTCCCATGAACCATCCTGCCCTGATAATGACCCCCACCCGATCAGGAGGCGTCCGTAGTGACTGTGGCTACGGGGCGGAAAACAAAGGGTCTGCCCTGATGGACTTGGGGAGAAGAAATCCACCAGGATAGATGGTTTTTGCAAGTTTGTGTCACCAGGACCTGGTGACGCATGGGAAGCTGTTGGTAGGACCATTGGGTGAACAACATCCATTGAAGGAGACGCATGTAAAAACGGGCCAAAGGAAGAAGAGTAATGGCAGCTGCCATGAGGCCCAATACTTTCAGGACCAGTCTGGCTTGCACCTTTTTGCTGGCAAGGATGATCCGCACATGGTTTTGGATATCTAGGATTCTCTGGCTTGTTGGGTTTGCTGACATCTGAGCAGTGTCTAAAATTGCGCCTATAAAAGTAATAGATTGGCAGGGCAATAAGGAGGATTTTTCGTAGTTGACCGAAATTCCTAACTGAGTGCAGAGATTTAGGGTGTAATCTCTGGCTTGGAGAAGTTGATGCCTGGTGGTGGCTGAGAGGAGCCAGTCGTCGAGATACGGAAACACCTGGAATCCTTGACGTCTCAGGTGAGCCGTGACCACTGCCATGCATTTGGTGAACACTCTGGGGGCTGTAGTGAGACCAAAGGGCAGGGCTCTGAATTGAAAATGACTGGACCCCAGCCGAAGCGGAGAAACCTTCTGGAGCGTCTGTGGATTTTATGTGATAGTACGCATCCTGAAGGTCTATTGAGCACATCCAGTTGTCTTTGCCTAAGAAGGGCAAAATCGATTGAAGTGTGACCATCCGAAATCTTGTCTTTTTCACCGACTTGTTGAGTCTGCTGAGGTCCAATATTGGTCTCCAATCTCCCGTCTTTTTGGAAACCAAAAAGAACCTTGAGTAGATTCCTGGCTCTGAATGGTCTGTTGGAACTGGCTGAATGGCCCATTTTTGTAGAAGCTTTGATACTTCTAATTTTGCAATTTCCCTTAGACCGGGTGGAACGTCTGGAAGGGAATTTTTGTGAGGGAAGGGACTTTCCTCGAAAGGAATCTTGTAACCCTCGGATATGATCGACTGTACCCATTTGTCTTGCGAAAGGGAAAGCCAGGCTTCTGGGTACAGCGATAATCTTCCCCCGACTGCCTCCAAGGGTGGACAGTCGGGCAACACCTCAGGGATGCTGGAAGGGCTTGTCAGAGAGGATCTCTGCTGCCCTGGTTCTGCGGACCCCCTCTGCCCCTAGGGCGGCGTCTATTGTTATTACCCCCTCTGCCTCTAGGGGTAAACTGACCACGTGTGTCCGGCGTGACTCCCTGAGATTTTTGGAACCACATCTTTCCCCCCTTCTGTCCTTTGGGGTAAGGCCTAGAAGGGGTGGAAAAGCGAACTCCTACGGCAGAAAGAGTCTTGCCGTCTTGCTCACACCTGGTCAACATATCCTTCACCTGAGGGCCAAACAATGTTGACCCATCAAAGGGAGAGTTTGTGAAGGACGCCTTAAAGGGGTCTGCAAAATTACAGAGCCGCATCCAGGACTGACATCTGAGAGCCACTCCTGTCCCTGCATCTCTACTCGCTCCATCTGCTGCATAAAAAATTAGCCGCATGGAGGAGTTGGTTATGGAGTTAAGGATTCCTAGCTGAGAAGCAATTTTCTCCTGAGCCCCTGCAGCTGAAGGATCCTGTACTACTTCACCTAATTCTTTAAGGATATCCCTTTGAAGTCTGGTGAAGTGACATAAATAATTCAGCGAACGCATGGCAAAGGTCGCTGAGGAAAAAGTAGTTTTGTACCTACCATAAATGTAGATGTCCGAGAGGTATGCATCTGCAGTCCTAACAAATGGGTTGTCCTGCCTCAGGCAGCCCTTCGGTCAGCCGGATTCCAAAGTCTGGGTCTGGCCTCGGCTGATGTCGCACTTCACCCGACGTCATAGCTGCAGTTATCCAGGTATAAAGGCATCAGCCGACGCCATTTTCCTCAGTGTTTCTTGCCCCAGATGCCAGGTGCCCTCTAGGAAGGCTAAATTTGGATAAATGCAAATGTTTCCAAACAATAGAGAGCAAATAGAAATAAACATGTATATACATATATACAAACAAATACACCATAATAGATTCCCCCAGCTAGCTAAGAGATGGGCAAATACCCTAGGAGTACCACAGAGGGGAAGGAGGGTGGGTAATCCTGACTGCAGATGCATACCTCTCGGACATCTACATTTATGGTAGGTACAAAACTGTACTATGTCCTTCAAGGATGCATCTGCAGTCCTAACAAATGGGTAGAATACCATAGCCAAACTGGGGGAGGAGGTACTAAAAAGATTATGGTGTAGTTTAGATCCCTTGCAAAACAGCAGTGGCAAAACCTGCTCAGGATCTGGAGTATAAGGGTAGATTATAATGCTTGGCAAATGTATGCACGGAGCTCCAAGTAGCAGCCTCTAAAATGTCTTTGGTAGCCACTCCTCGTAAAAAAGCTGTAGTAGTGGCTGTAGCCCTTGTGGAGTGAGGTCTGATGTTTTCTGGAGTTGTCTTTCCATGATAAGAGTAACAAAATCTAATGCAATTTCCTATCCATTTTGAGATTGTCTGTTTTGAAATTGCTTTTCCTTCCATTCCTGTTGCATATGCTACCAGAAGCTGGTCAGTTTTTCTATTGTTCTTGGTTCTGTCCAGGTAGTAGCGCAATTGCCTATGCACATCCCAGGTATGTAGTAGTCTTTCCCCCCTGTTCTGTGGGTTCGGGAAGGATGTAGGTAGGTGGATTGCTTGGTTTAATGATACCCTGGAGACCACCTTTGGCATAAAAGTAGGATTAGTTCTCATGGACACTCTATCCTGATGGAAGATAAGGAAGGGCTGTACTGCCATTAATGCCTGTAATTCAGAAACCCTTCTTGCTGAAGTGATTGCAAGCAGGAAAGCAGTTTTCCATGATAAGTACTGTAATTCTGCTGTTGCTGCTGGTTCAAAAGGGGGGAGTGTCAACTTTTCTAGCACAAAGTTCAAGTCCCATGTAGGCAATGGTGGCTTCCTTGGTGGTTTTACATTTTTAATTCCTCTCAGAAACTGCCTGAGTAGAGGATGAGAGAAGACTGGAGGATCCATGTTGTATTCTGCTGAAATAGCTGACGCATGAATCTTAATGGAAGAGTAGGACAGGCCATTGTGGAAAAGCTCTGCTAAGTATTCCAGGATGTTAGCTATGTTTACCAGTGATACATTTTCTCCTTTAGCTGCATTCCAAATGAGATATCTTTTCCATTTTGCTGAATAAGTTTTTCTTGTTGAGGGTCTGCGAGCCTCCAAGATAATGTCTTTAACCCTTTGAGATAAATCTGGGTTATTTTGTCTTATGCAATGTTCCAAGCAGCTAGCTGCAGTGTTTTCAAGTTTGGATGCAGGGTTTTGAAGTTGTTCTGTGTTAGCAGTAAAGGAACTAGGGGTAGAGGCCATGCGTGTTCCCGAGACATACTCCTCAGTAATGGGTACCAATGCTGCCTCGGCCAGTCTGGAGCTATCAGGATGATCCTTGGGTGATCTTCTTTGATCTTCAATAGCACCTTGTGCATCAAAGGAAGTGGTGGGAATGCATATGCTGTCAGGTTTTCCCAACTGAAAGATAGGGAGTCCACCTTCCAAGCAAGTGGGTGGTATGTCCTTGTGCAGAATTTTTTCAAATGGTGGTTGTGTGGGGATGCGAATAAGTCTATTTCTGGTAGTCCCCATTTCCTTGTAATGGATTTGAAGATGTCTGGATGCAGCATCCATTCGTGGGTATCCGTGGTAGTTCTGCTTAAGATGTCCGCTAGTATATTTTCTTTTCCTGGCACAAATATTGCCTGGAGCTGAATGTTGAGGCTCAGGGCCACATTCCAGAGGTCCATTGCCATCCGGCATAGAGGATATGAATGTGTGCCTCCCTGTTTGTTGATATACCACATAACTGTGGTGTTGTCCGTCCTTATCAGCAATTGACCCTGTTGAAGAAACGGTCTGAATGTCTGAATTGCCAGTTTTACTGCCAGCATCTCTTTTTGATTTATGTGTAGGCTCAGCTGGTCTTGAGTCCATAAGCCTTGTATGCACTTGTCCAGCATGTGTGGCCCCCAACCGAGGTCTGAGGCGTCCGTGGTGATAGTCTGGCTTGGTTGAGGGCTGTGGAAGGGCAGTCCTTTGTTCAATTGACAGGCCTGAGCCCACCATCGGAATTCTTGCTTCAGGCATGGAATTATTGGAATTTGGGTTTCTAGGCTGTGCTTGTGCTGAGACCATAAATTCCTTAGGTACCATTGCAACTTCCTCATATGTAGTCTGGCATGTGGAATCAATATTATGCAAGATGCCATGTAACCCAGGGCTTGCAGGACTTTCCTTGCTGTAAGCTGGTTCTGCGCTGTTAATGCCATGAAATAGAGTGGTAGGTGCTTCTGCTTTTCTGCTGTGAGGAATGCCATTTGGTTTGATGTGTCCAGTTCTGCACCCAAGAAAGTTATCCTTTGGGATGGTATCAGCCTTGACTTTTTTATGTTGACTGTGTATCCCAGGGCTTGCAGTAGGTGAATGACCTTTCTCAAATCTTTTGTTAATTTGTTTTTGTTGTCCGCTTGTAACAGGCAGTCGTCCAGGTAAGGGTAAATTTGAATTCCCTGAAGCCTGCAATGAGCAATTACTGATGCCAGGCATTTTGTGAATACTCTGGGCGCAGTAGATAAGCCAAAAGGCAATGCTGAGAATTGATAATGCTCTGATCCTGCAAGAAATCTGAGGTATCTTCTGCAATTTGGTCGTATGGGGACGTGCAGGTATGCCTCCTTGAGATCTAGAGTTACCAGCCAAGACTCCTTGCCCAGCATGGGAAGAAGCTGCTGTAGGGTCAGCATCTTGAATTTTGGAACAATGAGATATGTGTTCAGAGCGGACAGGTCGAGAATAGGTCTCCATTGGTTTTCCTTTCTTGGCACCAGGAAAAGTCTGGAGTAAAATCCTTGCCCTTGTTCCATAGACGGTACCTTTTCTATACCTCTCATCCTTAGTAAGTGGTCTATTTGTTCTAGAGCATTTGTCTTTTGATTTGGAGGTAGGTTTGGCATTCCTCTCTTCCTTGGTAGAGTATGGAAGTGAAACCTGTAACCTTTGTCTATTGTCTGCAAAATCCATTTGTCTCCTGTAATGTAATGCCAGTTTACTGAAAATAAGGCTAGCTTTCTGCCTAAGGGTGCTTCTAGTTGTTCCCTGGTAGGCAGTTTCAGAGCCAAGTCACTGTGATTGTCCTGTGGAAGTGGTAGTGGCTGGATCTGTGGCAGTACTTCGCTGGTTGTTAGGCTGCCACTGACGCCCCCTGTAGGCACCTCTGGATTGACCTCTGCCTCTTGGGCGCCTATTCCTGCCTCTATGTGCTCTGGTGGTGTCTGGAAAGGACCAATTCTTGGAAGGCCAGTTCCTACTAAACCTTGGAGGCTGGACCTGTAAGAAATCCTTGACTGTCTGGACAGATTTTGCTTTCTCTTCCACCTTCTTCAACACTTGCTGTGCAGGGGAGCCAAACAAACTGTGTTTATCCATGGGAGCATCTAGGAGCTTTGACTTTACATGGTCTGGTAAGGACTGCTCTTTTAACCATGCATGCCTTCTGATCACTGTACCAGTCATAGCTGATCTAAAGGAAGCCTCCAGTGCATCATAGCCGCATTTTAAGGAATGATTACTGACCTGCAGAATGTTATGTACCATTTCCTGAAGGGACTGTCGGTCTAAAGGTTCAGACGAGGACAGTTTTTTAGTTAACTGATCTAACATAAATTCCTGATACTGAATCATGTGGAATTGACAGTTTAAGGCCCTAGCCAAAAGAGTAGCAGAAGTATAAACTTTTTTACCCCATCTCTCTAAGGCCCTAGATT
The DNA here is from genome assembly GCF_019279795.1 of Protopterus annectens. NCBI lineage: Eukaryota > Metazoa > Chordata > Ceratodontiformes > Protopteridae > Protopterus > Protopterus annectens. Next base: position 1,117,274,577 of record NC_056733.1, on the reverse strand, counting down.
CCCTTTCAGAGGGGAGGGTTTTTTTGGCAGAGGCAGCTGCTACAGCCTTGGGGCCCTGTGAAATAGTTTCAGGATCTGCAAAAGGAGCCTTATACAAGTGATAATGTGTGTCCGGAACCCTGTAGTATCTGTCGGGCTTAGCAGGGGCCGGAGGAAGTGAATCAGGAGCAGTACAAGCATCATTAAATGCATCATCCACAACTGTAAGTACTGGAGGAATGGCTAAAGGCCTATGTTGTGGCAAATGCAAAAAGGTCCTAAGCCTTTTCCTAGAGTCTGAAAAATCCTGGCCCTGCCATTGAAATTGTTCCCTCATAGCATGCAAGGTTTCCCCAAAAGAAAATTCCTCAGGAGGAGAGGCAGAAGGAATGGAGTCTTCTGCATCAGAGTCCTCATATGGAGAATAAGGGCCTTCTGGAGGGTTTGAATTTTCTGAATCATCAGAAGAGTAATCTGTAGAAACTGGCTCAGGGGGCTCTGCTCTAGGCCTCTTCTCTGGAGGGGGGTGAGAGGCCCTGTCAGGGTGGGGCTGGGATCCCCTGATCAAAGAAATGAGATCCTCTGCTAGACTAAGCATTTGAGTACTAGAGCTAGGCCTGTGAGAGGGGGTTTTAGCAGGCACGGTCTTTGTTGATTTTGCTGCTTTAGCCCTGGTAAAAGCCTTAATTGATATGGATGCAGGGGGCCTAGCAGCTCCATGTGCAAGAGTAGATATATCTAAAGGGATAGTATCCGATAAATCCTGAGAACCTGTAAGAGCAGGTGGAATTTCTGTAGCAGATTCAGCCATGCTGGATAAGGCCTCGGTAGGAGGCAAGCTTTCGGCCGAAACCGAGACACTCGCGGTTGACTTAACCGCAGTTTCGGCCGAAACCACGGACCGCGACTGTCGGCCCTTTTCCTTACGCTTTTTAGCTAATTGTGAAGTCGGAGTCTCCGACGGCATGTTGTAAGCAAAAGCGGAGCCGAAAAACTCCTCTGCAAACTCCGACCGACGTCTAAGTGTCCGTCGGTTGAAGGAAGCACAGGCTAGACAAGCTGCTACGTCGTGGTCTGGGCCTAAACAAGGTAGGCAGTAAGAGTGGAAATCTTTATGAGGTATTTGTTTCCCACAAGTTAAACAGTTATTCACTTTTTCTGACATCGGCTGAGGCAAGAAAGAGTCCCCAACGGGGTACTTAGCTTTTTAGAAGTCTTCGGTAGTAGCAATCTCTGGTTCTGACCGACCGGCACTTGCGAACAGCTTCTGCTTCGGGCGCCACGCGGCAAGAAAGACTGAGGAAAATGGCGTCGGCTGATGCCTTTATACCTGGATAACTGCAGCTATGACGTCGGGTGAAGTGCGACATCAGCCGAGGCCAGACCCAGACTTTGGAATCCGGCCGACCGAAGGGCTGCCTGAGGCAGGACAACCCATTTGTTAGGACTGCAGATGCATCCTTGAAGGACATCATCTGCTTACCATACCTGTCCATGGTCCTAGAATCCTTGTTAGGAGGATGGACTGGTACGGAAGGATCTGCAAGTTCCTTCTTGGTGGTGGCTGCCACCACCATGGCATCAACAGGGACACCTTTTGTAAGAAATTGTTTCTCGGAAGGGGCTGTAATAAATTTAGAAGGCCTCCTGGGAACTGGTTCCACGGAATCAGGAGATGTCCACGCCTTCCGAGCTATCACCTCCATGAGGGGGTCGAAAGGCGGGAGACACTCAGGAGGTGGAGGGTCGAGATCCAAAAGCCTCTAGGTATACCGACTCATCCCCGGAGGGATTAATGGAGGGCCAGTTTCCCCTCTGTTTTAGGAGTTCTAGGATGTCTGAAAAAGAGACATCCTCAGAGAGGGATCTTGGGGACCCCTCCGACTCATCTAAGTCGGTATCTGAAGTGGTAGACTCAGGGGAGTCTAGGTGCTTCCTCTTACAGGTCCTCACGGAGGATCTCCTGACGGATCAGGAGAATCCTCGGAAGAGGGGGTTCTTCCCAGTGGGGAAACCTGAGGTGATGGATCTCTCGGTCCGGGAGCAAGAGAGTGGGAAGAGACATCTACAGGCACCATAGAGGGAGGAGCTAAGGGAATAGACTGCTGACTGAGCCCGGGGGCCAGCACACTCCTCTTCACCTCGAAGGCTCCCCCAGGGAGATCCGAGACCCGCTCAAGAAACGGGGGCTCCCAGGCCCACCGAAAGGGAAGGCTCCGAGGCAGATGTCGGAGCTGAGCTCACCAAGGCCGAAGCCCCGAGGGGGAGAGCAGGGTCGGACAAGGGTCCGATGCCACTTTCCCCCTCGGAGCAGACCAGGGAAGCCCGACCACCGGATCCCTCCAAGGAAGGTCTCAAGGAGGAGATAAGAGTAGAAGCTGAAGGGGCAGAAAGGGGTGGTATCTGCCCCGCAGCCACAGCAGTGACTATTCCAATAGACTCCAGCTCCGAGCTCTGGAGGAGAGTCGAAGGAAGAATTTGAAGAGGGTGTGGACTAGTAGTCGTCTGTTGAGACGGACTATGAAGCATCTGGGCTAGTGCCTGTGATTTTAACAATCTGCTTACCACTCTCTCCAAATCATGGTCTGAGAGCCTGGAAGACCTAGATGATCGGCTCTGATGGCTCCGTTCCGAAAGAAGAGGAGAGGTCGGAGCCGAAAGAATAGGCTCCAAAGAGGGAGACCTGGATCTCTTCCTTGAAGCCATCGGAGCCGATCAACCCTCTGTTCCAGACGGAGCCGACAACTTATCGGCTCCACGCCTGGTCAAAGATGTGTCGGCTCCAGCCGGAGCCGACACAGGCAAGGAAATAATGGTATCGGAGCTGGCCGGCGCCGATACCGAACTCTTAGATACATGGTGGTCGGAGCAGATCGGAGCCGACACCAATGTATCAATCAAAGTATCGGCACCGATAGCCATCGGTGCCGAAGATTTAGTCAAAATGACATCGGCTCCAGCCGGAGCCGATCTCGACTCCAAAGGAGTCGGAGCCATGGCCGGAGGCTTAGAAGCAGAAGCCTGGGCCTTGGAGGTCTTAGAGGGCTGACCCGAAGCAGACTTGGCCGGGGAGCCCTCTGGTTTAAGTAGTCCTCTTAAAATTAATTTATTTCTCCTTTCCTGCAGGACTCTCTGGCTGAAAGAGTGACAAATAGCACAGGAGTCCTGCAGGTGGAGAGGTCCCAGGCAATAGATACAAGAAGTGTGACCGTCTGTCAGAGACATCTTCTGACAGCACGAGTCACACTTCTTGAAGCCTGAGACCCTCGGTTCTTTGGACATAGTGAGAACAACACAAACACACTACTCACACAGTCCCAGATTCAGAAATATTAACTTAAAAGGGAGAAAAATAAACTCACACACACGCCCTGACAGGAAGGGATGGGAGAGGATTGAAGGCCCGACTCAGTAAAAACAACTAGGGAAACAGTCACTAGGAGCTAGAGACCCTAAAACTATCGAAAAGTGACAAATACACTAAAATATGTGAGAAAAAGAGGGATGGGGTGACTAATATTTGAATAACAAATTACTTACCAAGAGCTGGTAAAAGGAGTACCTCATCAGCGAAGCGGCAAACGAGATCTGCGTATTTACCACCTTGCATCATGGGATATGGGGCTGCCTCAAGCTGGTAAAAGTGACTCTCGAGCTTAGCAAGTGCCGAGTCGGAGCCGAGGATCGGCTCCGAACCCATCCAGCAAGAATGAAGGCGAGATTGACAACTTAACATCAATACTTCTTACTACACAGTGCTAGTCAATAATTCAGAGGTCACAGGAAAATACTTAAAATAATACAGTAGAACAGTTCTGGCATCAATACAGAAAAACAATTAGTCTAATCTTCCTATTTCCTAGCTATATCCAAGAGAAAACACAGTTCTAAAATAAACTTACATATAGAGCAAAGCAGTGCTGGTGATGCTGGATGTTTTGAAGACAAATGCAAAATGCTCTGAGTCTCTCTGTCCTTAAATTGATAACACAGCACTACTGACTCATTTCAGATTACATCACTTCTCTCTGGTTCTCAGGCTAACAGATACCCAGAGTGTAACAGCCCTTTTGATCTTGCACTTGGTCAGGAAGCTACAATAATTAAAGATATTATACGTGCAAATTCTAGCAATTAACTCTGGTCTCAAAACAACAGCAAGAATTCCTTCATCCAGACATCTTGGATCAAAGAATTATACAATGCTTGACTTATCAGCTTTCCTCCAGCAGAGTGCAATGTGATTATATTTTTGAAGTTCAACATTTAACAAAGAGAACAAGCATGTGGCTTACATTAATATTTACAAATGACAGAATTATCCACAGAATCCTATCTAGCTAGGCTAGCAGCCTTCACATATCTTCACATAGCCAACAGTGAGGTCACAGAAGTTTGAGCCTCATCAGTAGTAGCCCCTGAAAGGGAGTTTAAAAGTTTCTTCATCAAGTGTGTCAAGTAGTTCTGTGATCAGAGAGCAAATGTCGCTGAAGCATAAACTTGCTTTCCAAATCTGTTCAGTGCCCTACATTCTCTAATGGGGGGGATGAACAGTATAACTCTGTTCCTCGAGTTTCCATGACCATTGCATCAACTGATACTCCTTTACTCCAATGTTCTCTTCTTACCGATGGAGCAGGAATCCTGTCTGGTCTCTTGGGGACTGGCTCAATCATACCAGGTTCCTTCCATTCCCACTTAGAAACCAAATCAATAAGTTCATCAGCGGGCAGAGTAACCCAGGAGGTAGAGGGGACAGTCCCAAAAGCTTCCAGAAATACTGACTCCTCAGAAGTTAGGTTTTGGGCAGACCAACCAGCCTTCTGTTTAAGGATCTCAAGGATGCTCCAAATGAAACGTCATTGGGTTGTGATTTGGGAGATCCCTCTCCCTCATCAAAAATCAGTATCCTCTGTGACAGACTCCTGGGGAGAATCCAATGCCTTCTCTTGTTCGTACTCTTCCTAGGGACTTCAGTGGAATGATCCAGAGAAGTATCAGAAGAAATGACAATACCCAGCTGGGTGGTCTGGAAGCTTTGGGCTGGCTGTCCCCTTGGAGTAGAATGTTGAGGATCACAGTGCAAAGTCAGCTGAGATGTTGAGGATGGATCAGAGGGGGAAAGACCTATCTGACCTGCCGGAGCAGAGAAAACCCTCTTCACAACCTTGAAACCAAACCCTCAGGAGAGAAGATAGTCAACAGAATTGAGAAAGGGAGTTTCTGTCCCGCCATCTCCCTCTGCCCCAAGAACCATCCACCTGAGGAGGAAGACAGAGCCGAGCTGTCCTATGCTGAAGCTCCAAGAGGAAGAGACAGCTCAAAAAATTTTGGAGTCCATCCTATGCCCTCAGATCCGACCTGGAGGCCTAACCTCTGAGAGTCATCAGGATCTGAAGCTATTGCCGCTGCACTCAGAGTAACAGTCAGATCCGAATACCAATGCTCTCTTCAGATCTGACCCAGAAGGGCCCAGAATGCTCAGATCCAAGGACTCTAACATCACAGGCTGGGTCAGACAAGGAGTTATCAGTGGAGTAGTAGATGGACAGTGTTCCTGGTCCAACTAGGTAGGAGCTGTGAGTACTCTTTTCTGAAAAATTGCTCCATGAAGAATCTCATTATCCCTTTGACATCTGCCTCTGTGAGACTTCTGGAGGAATGAGAGGACAACATTGAGGGAGACTTAAGAGTGTCATTCCAAAAAAGGGGAGGGCACCTTGCACTGTACTGGATCCATGCTGGGTGAATATACAGTACGTGGCGATGGTTTAGTATCTGGGATCTTCGGATCGGGGGTACATTTTGTTGGATCAGAAGTAGAACTGGCCACATATTTTATTGGATCCAAAGATGGTCAGTTTTCAAGAGACATCAGGTCTGATTTTGACTTCTTTTTTTCGTGGCTTTTAAGAAGTAGATGCAGTTGAGTCTGAAGATCTGGACCTTTTTGAAGGCTCTTTCTCTTAGTCTTTGGAGACTGAACTCCAAAAATGGGTTGAGAAAAAAGGAGATGGTAATAGCTCCTTTAAGATTAATTTATTCTTTCTTTCCGTTGAAGCCCTGGGGTTAAACCCACTACAAATGTAGGTTCACAGGTTGGTACTAGGCTATCGGCCCTAGGGCCTATACAAGCCTAGCCATAACAATTCCCTGGCTATTTCTTCCCACAATATTGACTTCCCTGGACCCCTGTCTAGCAGGGCGACTGACTTGATCCCCGGGGTGAATTTCCTATCTCCCATCCAATCGTCAAGGTTCCTTTTGAAGAGGGCCAAAGAGGCGCTCTGCTTGACATGTATGGGCAGTCTATTCCAGAGTCTGGGGAGTCTTTGGGTCAGGAACCTATCCCTCCAGCATGTTTTTTTCATTGTGATGACAAGGTTTAGATCCCTGGAGTGTGTGGCTCTGAGGGATTGGGATGTTTGGACCCTAAACAGTATACACATAGAGTAGGCATCTGAAAAGGGCATTTTGTGCCCACATCTCTCACAGTTCTTGAATCCTTTATCAGACATTGTTTCACATAATATACCAGATACCAAAAGGATACTCAAAAATTCTAACCTAAAGTATCCGGACACTGAACGACTGCATGCTACTACTACTAAAAGAAAAAAAACAGTAAGAAAAAGCTAGAAGAGAAGTTTTTTTTAAGAAACATTAACTATAAAGGAAAGAAACTGGGAAGGAAAGGCCCACCAAAAATGACAGCAAAGACTACGCTAATATATGTAAATGGAGTAGAAAGATGTATGAAATTGAGAGACTAATGGAGAAAACACAGTAAACCATCTTGCGATAGAAGTAGCTATCATTAAATAAGTCGCAGAAGAAAAAAGTTGTAAAATTTCACTTATCTTTATTGAAAAACTCAAGAGAGAAAGCGACCACCGCTAGATGCGAAAGTGTCAAACAAGATGTAAAGACATTAGGCTTAGTGCATTATGGGTAGGAAAGGAGCTTGAGAGTTTGTTGGTGGCCACGAGCTAGTGTAACAGCCAAGTCAGATCTGAGTGTTGGATCCAAACCCATCCGTTGAGGAATGAATGAAAACTGACATCAAATCAACTTAGCTTTAACAACATCAGGCAAAGGTTGAAGGCAATGCCAGGAATATCTCATCACAGAACTAAACGCAGCAGCCATAGAAGAAGCTTCTGCTGCATCATAACTACACTTAATGGAATGGTGAGCCACTTGGGACGAAGTCCCTAACAAGGAAAGAGCAGAAATCTTCCTTTCAGAGCCTGGGAGATCAGAAATTACCTGACAGGCCTGGAAAAGAACAGCAAAATTGTATCTGGACATACAGGTCTAATAACTGACAACCCTAAAAGCAACGGCAGCAGAGGTATAAACCTTCTTAACTAGCCTTTCTATCGTTCTGCTGTCTTTTATCAGAAGGAAGTAACTCAGTAGACGGCAGCAACTGAAATGGCTTGTCAGATACCATAGACACCACAGAAGGGTAAGCAGAAGGACATATATATATATATATACATATACACACATTTACAGTGCCTTATATATACAACTTTACAGTACTCAGGCACCCTATAAAACCTATCAGGTTTCTTGGGGGCAGGGGGCTGGGAATCAGGAGCCTTAGATGCAGTATAAAAGGCATTCAACAAAGCAGCCAAAACAGGAGGAACAGCAGAGGGTGTAGGAGAGCCCATTTGCAGGAGCTTGTAATACCTCTTCTGTGCCTCAGAAACTTTGGCACAATCCCATTAAAAAAAAAACTCCATCATTCTGGAGATTGTGTCTCCAAAAGACACTTCCTCAAAAGAAGTGTCAGGACTAATATATTCCTCTTCCTCAGACCCACAGTCTAAAGGAGAGGGAGTCCAAGATGAATAAGCAAGGGATTCCTCATCTGAATCCACCTACACCTCAGAAGAATCCTGCTCCCTGGGTCTTTTAAGGGGAGAAGAGGACCATGAGGAGGTTTCAAAGTCCTCTAAGCATTAAACAACCTGAGAAAAATTCTGCAATTCACTCTACAGGTCCTTACGAGCTGGAGAAATATGCTTAGTCTTTTGCTTTTTCTTCACAGGGACGTCTCCCTAATAAACCTTAGAAGGTTCTGACCTTGGACGGCAATCATTAACAGTAGCTGGGACTTCCTCCCTGACCAAAATCTGAGGAACACCCCTAGGCCCCTTGGTAATAATCAGCCGTAGTTCCTCCTGAATGTCCAAAGCAGATGTCTGCAAGGCCTTCAAGAACGGGCATATGGATGGATCCATGCTGACCTCCTAAACGGTCATGGCAGAAGAATCCAACAGCAGAACCAGGTGATCTTCTGGGTTTTCACTTGCCTCAGGAGAGAGGCTGCACAGTAGAAGAATCAGACCTAGATTTCTTGGCCTTCTTCCCAGATGGCTGTCCCTTGGAGCGGGAAGCTCCTTCCATCGTGTCTTTAGCTAAAAGCTTAAGGTGCTGGTTCTCCATATGCAACACCAAGGAAGAAAGCTGATTACAGAGAGTCTTAGGAACAAAGACCTGACAAATTGAAAAGGACATATGGTTTTGGGAAGCACCGAGACAAAATAAGCACTGCTCATAACGGTCTTTATGGGGAATCTGTCTCCCACATTGGCATTTGCCCATCTTGGATGACATGAAACCCCACAAGCAACAACACAAAAAAAAAGATAAGATAATAAAAAAATGGGGCACTTATCTGAAATGGCTTGGTAAACCATCAACTGGAAGGGTGTCCAGACCGACAATCAATAAATGGTGTTTGGACTGGCCAAAGAAGTTCTGAGGATGGTGCTTCCAAACATCACCTTTATGCCCTATGCTACACAAGGAGCAAATATGTGATATACAGCATACCTTAACGCAACTTAAAGGCTTTGTATACTGACCAAACATCAGGCTGCCCTTGGCAGAAGATCCCTATTGTAATGAATACTGCAACAATGAAATGTAAGGACATCAATTAGTGTCACCTTAGTCTAGTATGCGCATTGCTAAAGCATGTTGCACAAACACAAAACCCATAAAACAATGGAAATGTCACAGAACATGCAAGATATAAAGAAAAATAACAACACTGTGTGGTCTAAGGGCAAGTATTATCAAGTGGGATGGAAGACTAAGACTTTTTTTCCCCCTAAGTCAAAGCAGGTAGACAGGAAGATTAACTTGGACACAGAAACATCTATTAATAATGTTATTACTCAGCTTTTGGCCTCAAGCCACATGCTCTGCATCAAATTGTTCTATGAGAAAAAAAAAATATATATATATATAACTGCATTGATGCAAGTGTCTTGAGATTTATATTTTGGTTTTGTTTTTCCATGATTTCCTAACAGGCTGGTAAACTACATGAAAATGCAGGTAATGCTAATCCTGACATATGAGCACAGCACTCCCTCTGCCTATAAACAACCATAATCCATTCTGAAAAATGCTAACCGTTGGCTACCACCACAGGTTACTGCTGTTGCAGGGCTCCCTCACTCCCTCCCACCAAGGAGGGCGAGTTAGCAGTGTCCACTCACTTTGAGCATGCTCCTCCAGTGTCCTGATTAGCTGCATGAACCAGGACACTCAACATCACAGTCAAGGCTTTATCTGTGTCCCTAGAAATTAGCAAACTATTAAGAAGCTCTGGTTTCAGTACATATATAAGGGGGTCACAAAAATAAACATAAGGGGGAAAACATGCAGGGTGTACTACAAAGGCACAATGGTTTTAAAGAAAGATTAATAATGTAGTTCACTGCCTGTTTCATTACCAGCAGAAAGAAAGGTGTATACACTTCATAAAATAAAGGGTAGCCCAGTCTGACTGCTCCTCAGACAACTCAGGTTTGATTAGCAGCACAGGCAATGAAGCAATTGAGAGAGGGGATGGAAGTAAGCAGCCAATGCCAGTTCACCAATCCTGGAGGATGGGGTGGGAGTCAGCTCACTGCACTGGCAATGCCTGCACAAGTGCGGCTCTACTGTCTACAGCAACCAGCCTGGCCTGCACATGCTGCAAAGCAGTGCACCACTCAGTCATGAAGCATATGTGGTAGCATTCATATGGCTGAAATGAACAGTGCAGCACACAATCCAATGAGGAGGTGGCATTATGAGCATGAACAGATAAAGAAAAAAACCCTCCCAAAGGATAACACCACCACTCTTGGAACCTGTCTCATCTCCCAGGTTAATGAATGAGCTGGGTGTTCTTTCTTTTGTTTGAAACAAATGTGTCTAGTGTGTGTCAGGAAGAGGTGGGGTGGGAGGTTGATGGTCAATGTGGGGATGGCAAAAAAAAAAAGTCAGTGCCTGTACCACCGATATTTTCAGTGTACTTCTGATTTCCGTTATGCAGTCTGTGATGATCCAGGAGAATCTGATAACCAAAGTGTGCAAGTTATGCAGTGTTGAACAATAAAAACTTGACATAATATAAGTCTGGGATTGAACGGTCATGCCTGTGCTTCTGGGAAATAAAAAATTACATTATAAAACCTTTTTTCCCTATTCTAGAGACAGAACCAACTTGACTACCTTCTTCGTTGAACAGTTATAAAGCTGCAAATAACCCCAAATGAAGTGGTGTACAAGGAGCTGGCCTGGATTAGTTTGCTGATAAATTCAGGAACACTGTATATAATCAAGTGTCATTTAAAGGAACTGTAAGGCTGACATATCAACAGTTAATCTGCTGCTGCTGCTGCTATTACTACTACACACAGCAGAAGAAAACTAATGCTGATATCTCCTCTACCTGAATGGAGCTGGTTCACTATATCACAGTGCTGCAGATTGCAGTGGTTTTAATTCTAAAGGAATGTGGCAGTTTAAGAATTAGTTTGCCTTAGTCACAGACAGATTTGAAGATATTTAAATAAAATGTGTTTGCTTTATCTTTAAATGTACATAAAGTTTAGAGTTTAATGGTATTACAGAGAAGAAGTGTAAATGTGGTGTAAGTGTGGGTGTTTTATTTTTATTTTGTTAGTCCTTACTTAAGAAAAAGAGAAGAGATTTTTCGGTTTATAGTCACCTACAAGATAACCAGATCTTAAGGGGGAATGGTTTTCTCAGTGCTCTATATGTGTCTGTATCTGTGTTTGGGAGTTAGCACAGAAGATTAAGGCTAAGATGCGTTAAAAAGCCACTTCTGGTAGTTCTGGATTTGATTCCCTCTGCTGGTTCGATCCTCGGCTGGGGTGCCTTCTGTGTGGAGTCTGCATGTCTTCCCTGTGGTTGCGTGGATTTCCTCCTGGTGCTCCGGTTTCCTCCCACATCCCTAAGGCATGCTGTAGGTGGATTGGACACTCTAAATTGTCCCTAGGCGTGAGTGCGTGCGTGTGTGTGCCTTCTCTGGAAGGTTGGGCGCCGGGCTGGCAACTCGACACTTTAAAACTCCACTGCCAATCATGAGTGGACAGGTGATCCGCTGTGATGACCCCTAACTGGGAAAAGCTGAAAGAAGAAAAAGAATCTCTTAATTAAAAAAAGTCACAGACCAAAAATGAAACCAAGCTACTTTTGTTTTAACATCTTTGACTTGAGGTAGGAGGACAGTAAGCAAGTTTTTCAGAGGTAGCAAACAAAATTACAATAGTTTGTATAGAATTTAATACGAGTTTATTTTGGTGTATCCAGAAAGTTAGTTAGCTTAGAAAAAATTGACTATAGCTGTATCTGTAGATTATGGATAGTTTTATTACAATTAGTCACAAGGACGTCATCTGTGCACATCACTTTGAAAAGGCCTCATGAATACAGATGTCAATCATAAAGACTGAAAGTCCCATTATAGAACTTTGTCATCATCATCAAACCCCTTGTTCCCATTTTCTACATGGGGTAAGGGGGTCGTGTTAACTGTCACCATCTCTCTCGATTCAATGCCACACTTTCCCTACATGCCTGTCACATATCTTCTCTCACACAATCCATCCACCTCTTTGATGAACGCCCTTATTTCCTTTGACTTTCTTCCTGTCTGTCCCAAAACTTCTTCAGCAGATTGTCTTCTACCTTTTCTACACGTGCCAGAATCAGCATAACCTGTTCTCTTTGATCTTTTCTGCAAATGAAGTGGCTTCTGCACTTGTGTCCTCATTTCTTCGTCTGTCCCACAGTGTGCGTTCTACCACCCATCTCAAGCAATTCATTTCCATCACGTCTAGCTTCCTCATCTGCTCTGTCTTTACTGTCCAGGTTTTTGTACAATGCAGTAGTGCTGGTCACATCACTGTTTTGTACACCTTAAGTTTCAGCTTTGTTGGCATTCTTATGTCATATACTACACCTGACACTCTATGCCAATTGGCTGCAGCCCCACTGAGTCTAGTTTTGACCTCTTCATTCACACTTCTCTTTTCCTCAACCACCCTGTGACGCCCGTGCACTGGCCCAGTAATCAAGAAGCCTCAATCCTCACCACTAGCACCAGTGAGGAGCATGCACATTGGGAAGGATAACAAGTGGTGCAGCGGATAACGTTGTCGCCTCACAGCAAGAGGTTCTCTGGTTCGATTCTCGGCTGGGGTGCCTTCTGTGTGGAGTTTGCATGTTCTCCCTGTGTCCAAAGACATGCATCTGGAGCATTTCTCCCCGGGCCTCCGCTGAAAACAGGCTCTGTGGAACCTAGTCGGACACTCCCGGTCAACAAATGTTAAATAAATAAAAAATAAATAAAAAATAAAATAAAGTACACACACAATAAAGTACAATTTCCCTTAAGAGCATACAGAGATCACAGTCAGTCTGGGGCTGGTTTCTCCCTTTCTCTCCAGATCCCCAATAAGACTCCCCACTGGCAAAGCTATATGGTTCAAATCCCAGCCCAGTAGTCAAGCCAAAACCTCCAGTACCCTCTCTGTCTAACCAGTGCTTTGTGTCCCTGCCCAAATAGCTGACACACACACACACTTTGAGATTTGGTTTATATACAAACACACAGACACTCTTGGGGAAGGCTGACACAGGTTCTCCAGCTATGCCCCCTTCTGCCAGGCTATAAGGTAGTGATCACTGCCATCAACTACTCTTATCAACTACTAGTAAGACTATTCCCAAAGGGTGACCAATTTCATTGTGTAATATTACTGCTATCTAAATAGTATGTGTAACCCAGGGCTAAAGCTATTGGAGTGGCTTGGACAACATCACCGAATACATGCAATGTAAGCTAAGAGCTTAAATTATCTATACACAAAACAGCCACAGTTGAAAGGTTTAAAAATATTTAATAGTAAATAATAAAACCACAAGACAATACTTATTACTTCAACACATGACATTACAGAGTTCAGAAATCACAAGAAAATGCTTTAAAATAATACTGCAGAATAGTCGACATAAATATAGAAAACAGCAAGACTAATCTGGCTATTTCTATCTATCATCATTGTTCTGAATTCTATTAAAATACAGAGCAAGCAAGTGCTGGTGAGTGGATGTTCTTCAGACAAAATCCAAAATGCTCTTTCTCTCTGAGAAAGTCTTAAACTGATAAACACTCAGTACTGCTGAGTCATTTCACATTACATCATTTTTATCACTTCTTTAGTTCCCAGGCTAACAGAAAAAATAAAAAGAAACAACAAGGCAGGATCCACCAAAAAGCACTAAATAAGTTATGTACTTACCATAACATTCCATGATTGTGGTCCATCTCGCCTACATTCTTGCTGGATGGGTACGGAGCCGAAAATTGGTTCAGTCTCGTCTGATACTAAAGCTCGAGAGCTTTTACTTGCTCGAGGCTGACCCCTTTCCCATGGTGCCTCACGGAAATACCCCAGATCCTGTTTGCAAGAAAGTAACAGGTACATAACAGTCTGTAAACTATCAATAATTATGCACATACAGACAGAACACTGTGTATATTATCCATGTCAGGTGGATGGACAACTACAACCAGGTCAGACAACATAATGTATAGTCCACCAGTTCCTCCAGGAAACAGGACGGGGAAAGGAGGGTGGGATGCAAGAATGTAGGCAAGATGGACTACAAACATGGAACGTTATGGTAAGTACATGACGTCTTTATGTTATGTAGTCCTATCTCGCCGTAATTCTTGCTGGATGGGACAGCGTCCCTAGCACCTTTATCCCAGGTGGCTCAAGCAAAGAGACTCTTCAGCACATTGGACCCAAAGGATGACTTGTCCCGGGAGGTCAAATCCAATTTGCAAAGAGTGATAAAGGTATGAGGTCTTGCCCAAGTAGCTACTGCACAAATGGTATTGATTGGGAGTCTAGAAATAAAGACATATGAAGCTGATACTGCTCTTGTTGAATGGCCTTTTACTTTGGCTGGTAATTATTTGCCAGCAGCTTTGTAAGCAAATGAAATGCAGTCTGAAAGCCAATTAGACAAGGTGACCTTAAAAACAGGAGAGCCATTATTTTTGTCTGAAAAAGAAACAAATAATTGATCTAATTTTCTAAATTCTTTAGTCCTGTGCAGGTAAAACCTGAGAATTCTGTGGACGTCCAATTGGTGTAGTCTGTATTCTGATTTATTAGTATGATTTGGGAAGAAAACTGGTAGTTCGATAGTTGTGTTGAGATTATGCTCTGAACATTGAGATTATGCTCTGAACATACCTTAGGAGAAAAAGAAGGATTAGTTCTAAGTGAGACTCTATCCTTGTGGAAAACAATGTAAGGAGGTCAAATGGTGAGGGCTTGCAATCCTGGCACTCTCCTAGCAGAAGTTATAGCCACTAAGAACAATGTTTTCCCAGACAATAATTTCAGATCCAATGAAAAAGAGGGTTCAAAGGGAGAAAAAAAATTAAAGATGTAAGAAATAGGTTTAGGTCCCAGGGCTCCAGTGGTTGTCTGATTAGAGGTCTGAGAAGGAGGACTCCTTTCAAAAAGGTTTTGCATGAATCATGGGACATGATTGGATTTCCCATGTAGCCAAAATGGTAATTAGAAATGGCAGCTAACTGAACTCTAACAGTAGCAGCTGGAGCTCCTTCATGAAGAATAGATGCCAGGAGGGTCAGGATAGACTCTATAGGAGCTAAGTAGAGATATATGCCTTGGTTTGCTGCCCAAATGGAGCACCTTTTCCATTTGCTGGAATACAGTTTCCTTGTGGAAGGTTTGTGTGAAGAAATCAGAATGTGTTTGACTGTATGGAAAAGGGAAACACACCTGGCTATTCGTGGAACTGGAGCAGCCATGCTCTCAATTTCAGGGTTTCGATAGTAGGATGGACCTGCCCTGATTGATGAATCAGGAGGTCTGGAGATGGTTCCAGAATCCATGGTCCCTCCAAGAGATAGGGCCACAAGAAGGGGAACCATACATGGCGAGGCCAGTAAGGAGCAATGAGGATCAGGGTACTCTTCAACAGTTTTGCTTTCTGAATCACGTCTGGAATGAGAGGAAAAGGTGGAAAAGCATAAAGGAGTCCTGGAGGCCAATTGTGGACCAGAGCATCCCTGAGTGACATCCCTGGATGGGGAATTAGGGCAAAGTAGCTGCTGCATTTGGTGTTCATATAAGTGGCGAATAGATCGCAGCAAGGCTGGCCCCATTTGTGAAAAATATCTTTCGCAACTTCTGAATTCAGGGAGCACTCGTGAGGCATCAGAATTGCTCGACTGAGTTTGTCTGCTATCACTTTGAACTTCCCCGGGATGTATGTTGCTACCAG
Source organism: Protopterus annectens (assembly GCF_019279795.1). Lineage (NCBI taxonomy): Eukaryota > Metazoa > Chordata > Ceratodontiformes > Protopteridae > Protopterus > Protopterus annectens. The sequence continues at coordinate 1,117,258,944 of NC_056733.1, read as the reverse complement.
AAACCACTGAGTGCCCATCGCCCATTTCCATACTCTTAAAGCCTCTCGACAAAGTGGGTATGATTTGGTTCCCCCTTGCTTGTTTATGTACCACATTAAAGACATGTCTGAATGAATCGCAATTGTCCCAGTGGGAAGAGAACTGTGAAGTACTTGCAACGCATATAGTACCACTCTTATCATCTCTAGAACATTTATGGGCAAGTGGTTCTCATGATCCTGCCAAGTACCTTGGACCGTCATTCCCAGATAATGACCCCACCCCCCACATCTAGCAGGTGTCTGTGGTCAAAAATGCGTTTTCTTGAGGGGGAGCAAGTGGGCGACCTAGATGAAATTGATCTGTATGTAACCACCATGTTAGATCCTTCTTGCAGGAGTTTGTGATGAGTATTCGGTGAGATAGGGGGAGATCCTACATTGACCATTGGGCAAATAGTAGCCACTGAAGTACCCTCATGTGCAGACAGGCTAGGGGGAACTATGAGAATGGTGGAAGCCATAGTCCTTAGGACCTGAAGGACTATCCTGGCCTGTACTTTGTCTCTCTTCAGCAAGAATCTGACTTGATCGTGTAATGATTCTATCCTTTCTGGTGTCAGTTTTGCTGTCATGGTGGTTGAGCCTATTTCTTTGCCTCAGAATACAATGTGCTGCCATGGAGATAAGGCTGATTTTTTTAAAGTTTATTGCAATGTCTAATCTGGCGCACAAGGATAGAGACTCGTCCCTGGTTCTGATTATTTGGTGCTTGGTGGTAGCAGTGAGGAGCAAGTTGTCTAGGTACAGAAAAGTACAGTTGTGTACACCTACCATAAATGTAGATGTTCGAGTGTCTTCACTGTTGCAGTCATGACTGTAGGGTTCTCCCCTGCCGGCAGGCAGTCCTCGGTCGGCCAGAATCCCAAAGTCTGGGTCCGGCGTCGGTTGTTCAACTCTGCTCCCTGACGTCAGAGCGCCAGGAGTATAATGCTGACAACCGACGCCATCTTCTCCAGTTTTTCTTACCCCAGATGTCAGGAGTCCCAAAATGAAAATGGTCCCAAAACCTTTGCAAATACACCTCAGAAGAATGGTGAAAAAAGGAACCACACAAAAGTAAAAAAATAAGAGGGGATAGGAGGGAGGGAAACCCAGACTGCAACAGTGAAGACACTCGAACATCTACATTTATGGCAGGTGTACACAACTGTACTATGTTCATCGTGTTTCACTGTTGCAGTCATGACTGTAGGGTAGAATCCCAAAGCTGAAAGAAAGGGAGATGGTCATAAAGAAGAAGGAGTGGCTAAAAGGCCCTGCAAGACTGCAGAGGCAAAGCCTGCCCTAGACTTAGAGTAGAGAGGCAAATTGTAGTGCTTTGAGAAAGTATGCACTGAACTCCAAGTTGCAGCTTCCAATATGTCCTTGGTAGGACCTCCCCTGAGGAAGGCTGCAGAAGTGGCAGCAGCTCTGGTGGAATGAGTCCGTATGGTCCCTGGGATTTGCTTTCCATGGTGTGAATAACAAAATCTGATTCCATGAGCAATCCATTTAGAAATGGTTTGTTTAGAAATGGCTTTACCTTGGGAACTTGAAGCATAAGAAACAAACAATTGTTCAGATTTTCTGATATCCTTGGTTCTGTTCAGGTAAAAACGTAGCAGAAGATGTACATCCAAGGAATGTAAGATCCTTTCCCCTTTATTTTGAGGAGTGGGGAAAAAGGTTGGCAAGTGGATAGTTTGATTTAAAGCCACTCTGGAAACCACCTTAGGCATAAAGGTTGGATTAGTCCTCAAAGATACCCTGTCTTGATGAAAAATAATATAAGGTTCCACCTCCATAAGAGCTTGTAACTCTGAAACTCTCATGGCAGAGGTTAGTGCCAACAAAATAGCTGTCTTCCAAGATAAAAACCTGATGTCAGCAGAAGCGGCAGGCTCAAAAGGAGGCAAAGTTAGTTTTTCCAAAACATAATTGAGATCCCAAGCAGGAATAGGAGGAGATCTAGGAGGTCTTAAGTTCTTAGCTCCTCTGAGGAACTGTCTCATGAGCTGGTGGGAAAAGATGGGAGGGTCTGTATTATAATGAGCAGAAATAGCTGAAGCATGGATCTTAATGGAAGAGAAAGAGAGACCCTTATGTAAGAGATCCGTCAAGTAAAGTAAAATTAAAGTAATGTTAGGAAGAATAGGATCAGAATCCTGAGCCTGCATCCAGGAACAAAATCTTTTCCATTTTCCCGCATAAGATTTCCTAGTGCTAGGACATCTAGCTTCCAAAATGACATCCATAACCTGCTTGGGTAGGAAAGAAGAAATCAAAGGCCCTGGATTAACCAGGCCGCCAGGTTGAGAGTTCTGACATGAGAGTGTAGAACATGACCCTGATGATGGGACAGAAGGTTCGGAGACTGAGGTAAAATCCAAGGGGGCTCCAGGCATAGGTTTATTAGAGTTGGATACCAAAACTGCCGAGGCCAATTCGGAGCCAACAAGATTATCATCTTGGGTTTGTCCTGTTTTATCTTCAATAAAAATCATGGAAGAAGAGGTAGAGGCGGAAAGGCAAATCCCGAGAGGTTCCTCCAACTGAATGACAGGGCATCCACTTTCCAAGCCTCTCTGTGGAATGTCCTGGTGCAAAAAATCTGCAGCTGATGATTTAGATGGGATGCAAAGAGATCTATGTGAGGACATCCCCATACTGCTGTTATCATCCTGAATATGTTGGTGTCCAGCATCCACTCGTGTGGATCCAAAAGGTTTCTGCTCAAACTGTCTGCCAGTAAGTTTTGTTTTCCTGGTAGAAACTGAGCTTGAAGATCCAGACTGCAAGTTAGAGCTGTGTTCCATAAATCCATGGCTAGTCTGCATAGGGGGTAGGAATGAGATCCCCCTTGCTTGTTTATGTACCACATAACTGTGGTGTTGTCTGTCCGTATTAGTAGTTGTCCTGGCTGTATGAGATTCCTGAAGGCCAATAGAGCTCTCTGAATGGCTAACATCTCCTTTAAGTTGATATGCAGGTACTTCTGATCCTTTGTCCAAAGACCCTGCAGACAACTGCCCTGAAAATGGGCTCCCCAAGCATAATCCGAGGCGTCCGTGGTTAGAATCTGAGAGGCAGGAGGTGGACGGAAGGGCTTCCCTTTGTTTAGAGCACATGCCCTGGTCCACCAAAGAAATTCCTTTTGAAGGCAAGGAAGGACAGGAATCAGTATGTCCAAACTGTGGTAATGCTGAGACCATACACTTTTTAGGTACCACTGCATTTTCCTCATGTGTAGTCTTGCATATGGTACGAGAAGGATGCAGGAGGTCATGTAACCCAAAGCCTGCAGGAATTTCCTTGCAGATAGATGGGTTAGAGTTGCCAAGGCTTTGAAAGTTGAGGCCAGCTGTAATTGTTTTTCGGATGTCAGAAAAGCCATCTGGGTTGTAGTGTTTAGAAGAGCACCCAGAAAAGTTATCGCTTGTGATGGTGTCAAATTTGACTTTTTTATGTTTACAGAGAATCCCAGGAATTTGAGGAGGCTTTGTACAAAATGTAGATGCTGGAGTAAGACATCCTTGCTGTCTGCCTGAATTAGACAGTCATCCAGATAAGGGTATATTTGAATTCCCTTGAGTCTGCAGTAAGCTATTACTGGAGCCAAGCATTTGGTGAAGACCCTGGGCGCAGTAGATAATCCAAAGGGCAGTGCAGAGAATTGAAAGTGCCTCGATCCGGCCTTGAACCTGAGGTATTTTCTGCGATCCTGCCTGATGGGAATGTGTAAATATGCCTCCTTTAAATCCAAAGTCACCATCCATGCATCTTTGGACAGCATTGGAAGTAACTGCTGTAGAGTAAGCATCTTGAATTTTGGAATCTCTAGAAAGGTGCTTAAGACCGACAGATCCAGAATGGGTCTCCATGAATTTTGCTTTCTTGGGACTAGAAAGAGCCTTGAGTAAAACCCTTTTCCCATCTCTGAAAGAGGTGCCAGTTCTATGGCATTCATAGCCAAAAGAGCTTCCACCTGGTGTAAGGCCTCCGTCCACTGATGTTTTGGAAGGTCTGGCCATCCGTTTGGCCTTGGCAAAGTATGAAAATGGAATTTGTAACCTCTTAAAATCACATCCAAAACCCATTTGTCCTGGGTTATTTGAGTTCAATTTTGGTAAAAAAGAGCGAGTTTTCCTCCGAGAGGGGCTTCCAGGCAAGATGTTCTTGCAGCCCAACTGAGGGAGTCATTGAGTTTGTTTCCTTTGAGACTGTGGTCTGTCCTGTCCTCCCCTAGGGGTAGAAGCAGTCCACTGCCTTGGTCTATAAGCAGCCTGTGTTTTAGGACTCCCTCTGGAGTGTCTATATCTACCCCTTTGAGGCCTGTCTGAAGAGGGAAAGGACTAGATTTTTGATGGCCAATTCCTGCTAAATCTAGGAGGCTGTACTTGTAAGAAATCTTTAACTGTTTGCATGGATTTCGCCTTATCCTCCATCTTTTTAATCACCTCTTCAGCTTTAGATCCAAACAAAATATTATGCTGAACAGGAGCATCCAATAATTTAGCCTTTACTTGTTCAGGTAAATTTTGTTCCTTTAGCCATGCATGTCTTCTAATGACTGTGCCAGAGGCCGCAACCCTACAAGAAGCCTCCAAGGCATCAAATCCACAGTGTAAAACATGCTTCCCAACTTATTCAGTGGCATGCAATAAGTCATGTAATTCCTTATCCTCTGCACAGGCAGAAATGGAAGTAAATTTTTGTTTTAAGACAGATAAGAGAAATTGCTGATATTTAAGCATATGAAACTGACAGTTTAAAGCCCTAATGGACAAAGTAGCAGAAGTGTACACCTTTTTGCCCCATCTTTCCAAGGCTTGAGAATCCTTTTCAGTAGGAATAGGATTTTTGGCAGTAGCGGCCTTAACACCCTTAGGACCCTGAGAAATGGTTTCAGGGTCAGCAGTAGGATTCTTGTATAAAAACTGATGGGAATCAGGAACCCTGTAAAATCTATCAGGCTTAACAGGAGCAGGAGGAAAAGAATCAGGGGTTAAATTAGCCTCCGAAAAGGCATCATCCACAATATCCAAAACAGGAGGAATAGCCAGGGGTCTATGTTGGGGTAGAAGAAGAAAATCCCTAAGTCTTTTCTTGGATTCCGAATACTCCTGTCCCTCCCAGTGGAAATGTTCCCTCATTTCATGCAGAGTTTCCCCAAAAGAAAAATCGTCAGGAGGAAAAGCTGAAGGAATGGATTCTTCTGCATCAGAATCCTCATAAGGAGGGAAAGAATATTCCTGATCAGAAGAAGAAACTGAGGAATCAGAAGCCTGATCAGAGGAATCATAATAAACATCCTGCCTTGGCCTTTTGTCTGGAGGGGGATGAGAACCCCTAATCATTGTGAGTAAATCCTCCGCCATCTTGAGTAACTGTTTCTGTGACTTGGGAGCCGGTTCAGAAGAGGCCTGTGTTGAAGTCTTTGATTTAGAAGGAGTCTTTACCTTTGACTTTGGCTTTGCCTTTACTTGAAGCTGAGTAGGCCTGAAAACCCCTTCGGAAGCCGGTACCTGCACAGTGGCTCCGGACCCATCCGAAGGAGCATTGTCCGAAGGTCCTGCAACAGAGATATTTAAAGGCCTGGTTGGCTCCTCATGAGAGTCCGTTTCGGCCATCGGTTCTGAAATGGCCGACGACAGGGGCTGCAAAAGCGCCTCACTGACGACGGCCGAACCTGAAGCTGGCTCCACATGTGCGCTATCATCAGATTTGGACCTCGGAGGCCTGTCTTTATCCTTGCGACGCTTGTGAACTCCGGTAGACGGAACCGTGTCCGACGACATTTTGTAGTTAAAGCGCCTACCAAAGTAATGAAAAGCAAAATTGTACCTTCGCTTGATTGTACGCTGATTGAATCTAGCACAAAACCGACAACTAGCTACGTCGTGGTCAGGGCCTAAGCAAGGAATACAGTAAGAATGAAAATCCTTATGAGGTATTTGCTTCCCACATGAAATACAATTATTAACTTTTTCTGACATCGGAGTGGAGCAAGAAAAAAGTTTCCCCAATGGGGTACTTAGCTGAGTGGAGAAGAAGGTCTTCGGACCGAAGTAAGTAGAAATATTCGTCAGGAGTCCACCGACCGGCATTGCGAACTGCTATCACCGCATAGCAAGAAAGACTAGAGAAGATGGCGTCGGTTGTCAGCTTTATACTCCTGGCACTCTGACGTCAGGGAGCAGAGTTGAACAACCGACGCCGGACCCAGACTTTGGGATTCTGGCCGACCGAGGGCTGCCTGCCGGCAGGGGAGAACCCTACAGTCATGACTGCAACAGTGAAACACAATGAACATCACCTGGAATCCTTGACGTCCCAGGTGAGCCGTTGCCACTGCCATGCACTTGGTGAACACTCTGGGGGCTGTAGTGAGGCCAAAGGGCAGTGTTCGAAATTGAAAATGACTGGCTCCCAGCCAAAAGCCTAGGTGCCTTCTGGAGCACCTGTCTATTTTGATGTGGTAGTATGCATCCTGAAGATCTACTGAGCACATCCAATTGTCTTTCCCGATAAAGGGAAATATTGACTGCAGAGTGATCATTCAGAAAGTACAGTTTTGTACCTACCATAAATGTAGATGTTCGAGTGTACACACTGCTGCAGTCATTACATTTGGGTTATTCTGCCGTCAGGCAGTCCCCAGTCGGCCTGAATTCCAAAGTCTTGGTCCGGCGTTGGTTGCTGTCGCCTCCTCCCTGACGTCAGTGCGACAGGGGTATATAAGATGCAGCCAATGCCATTTTCTTCAGTTTTTCTTGCCCCAGATGCCAGGTGCCTCTAAATAGGTAGGCAATTCCAACTGCTAATAAAACATACATAATAAAAGCAAAAAACAACTTAGTTACCAGCAAATACTCCCCATAGGTAGTAAGGATAGAAGACATAGGTACGTACCAACCAGTAAGGGGGGAAGGAGGGAGGGTAACCTGGACTGCAGCAGTGTATACACTCGAACATCTACATTTATGGTAGGTACAAAACTGTACTATGTTCATCGTGTTACACTGCTGCAGTCATTACACTTGAGTAGAATCCCAAAGCTGAGGAAGGGTGGCTGATTCTATAAGGCATTAGGGGTGGCTATAAGGCCCTGCAGCACTGCAGTGGTGAAGCCAGCTCTGGATTTAGAGTATAGAGGCAGATGGTAATGCTTGGTGAAAATATGTACAGAACTTCAAGTTGCTGCTTCCAAAATATCCTTGGTAGGTACTCCCCTGAGGTAGGCAGCTGAAGTGGCTGTTGCTCTGGTGGAGTGAGATCTAATGCTGCTAGGTACAGGTTTTCCATGGTATGTGTAGCAGAAACATATACAATGTCCTATCCATTTTGAAATAGTCTGTTTTGAAATGGCTTTTCCCTGTGCTCCTGCAGCATATGCTACCAATAATTGCTCAGATTTTCTGAAAGCTTTGGTTTTGTCCAAGTAGAAGCGTAATTGCCTGTGAATGTCCAAAGAGTGCAGTAGTCTCTCCCCTTTATTCTGTGGTTTAGGATAAAAAGTTGGCAGGTGAATAGTTTGGTTTAGAGCCACACTGGATACCACCTTTGGCATAAAAGTAGGGTTAGTTCTTAAAGATACCCTGTCCTAGTGGAAAATGAGGAAAGGTTCCACTGCCATTAGTGCCTGTAATCCTGAAACTCTTCGTGCTGACTTTATTGCCAGGAGCAGAGCAGTTTTCCAAGAGATATATTTTAATTCTGCTGTGCTGGCTGGCTCAAAAGGAGGTAAAGTTAGCTTCTCCAAAACAAAGCTGAGGTCTTAAGTTGGCGTAGGTGCTCTACGGGGCGGTCTTATGTTTTTAGCCCCTCTGAGGTACTGTTTTAAGAGAGGATTAGAGAAAATTGGTGGATCCGTGTTGTAATGAGCAGAGATGGCAGAGGCGTGGTTCTTGATGGATGAAAAGGAGAGTCCTTTGTCCAGCATCTCAGTTAAGTATTGTAATATCTGAGGAATGTTTGGGACAAGAGGGTCAAGGCCGTGAGCTTGGTTCCAGGCACAGAATCTCTTCCATTTATCCGAATAGGCTTTCCTGGTACTAGGCCTTCTGGCCTCCAGAATGACATCCATAACAGCTTTGGAGAGAGGCACTGCTTGCTTCACTAAGGAATCTTCCATGCAGCTAGGTTTAAGGTCTTTAGCTGGCTGTGTAGTATTTGTTTGTTGTTCTGAGTTAGTAGATGTGGGATTTGAGGCAAAATCCAGGGTGGTTCTTGTGCTAAGCTCCTTAAAATTGGGTACCAGTGCTGGCATGGCCAGTCTAGTGCAATCAGGATCATCTTTGGCTCTTCCTGCCTGGCTTTTATGAGTACCTTTGGCAGGAGAGGTAGTGGTGGGAAAGCGTATACTTGTAGGATGTCCCAGCTGAATGAGAGGGCATCCACTTTCCATGCTTGTGGATGGTAACTCCTTGTGCAGAATTTTTGTAGCTGGCAGTTTATTGGGGATGCAAACAGATCTATGTCCGGGCTCCACCATTTCTGTGTTATCATTCTGAATATTTGTGGATTCAACTCCCATTTGTGGGGATCCATGATGTTTCTGCTTAGGTCGTCTGCCAGTGTGTTTTTCTCAGCGGGCAGGAATTGTGCTTGCAGATGAACTTAAAGGTTTATAGCTGTGTTCCACAGGGTCAGAGCTTGTCTGCTAGGGGGTAGGAATGAGTGCCCCCTTGCTTGTTTATGTACCACATAACTGTGGTGTTGTCTGTCCTGGAGTAGTTGTCCTGGATGTAGCAGATCCTTGAAAGCTATAAGCGCATTTTGTACAGCTTGCATCTCTTTTTGATTGATGTGAAGATGCCTTTGTTCTAAAGGCCACATGTCCTGAATACATTTGCCTGCCATGTGTGGTCCCAGGCGTAATCCGATGCATCTGTTGTCAGTGTTTGCCTGGCTGTGGGTTGTGTAAAAGGCTGTCCCTTGTTGAGGTGACAAGCTTGAGCCCACCATTGAAACTCCTGTTGAAGGCAAGGGATTAGTGGTATAACTGTTTCCAAACTTTGACAGTGTTGAGACCATACATTCTTTAGGTACTATTGTAGTTTCCTCATATGCAGTCTGGCATATGGAATTAGTAGTATGCAGGATGCCATATAACCCAAGGCCTGCAGAATTTTTCTTGCAGGGAGTTGGGTCTTTGTTGCCATGAAATGAAAGTATTGAGTCAGTTGTCCTTGTTTTTCTGGCGTGAGATAAGCCATCTGGGCCGTTGTGTTCAAGCTGGCACCCAGGAATATAATCTCTTGTGAAGGCACTAGTTTTGATTTACTTTTGTTTACTGTGTACCCCAGGCAACTTAAAAATTTTTTTACAAACGCCAGATGTTTTAGCAGAATATCTCTGCTCTCTGCTTGAATCAGGCAGTCGTCCAGGTACGGATAAATTTGAAGTCTTTTCTGTCTGCAAAATGCAATTACTGGTGCCAGGCACTTTGAGAAGACCTTGGGCGCAGTAGATAAGCCAAAGGGCAGTGCAGAGAATTGGTAGTGCATTGAACCTGCTATGAATCTGAGGTATCTTCTGCAATTTTGTCTGATAGGGACATGCAGGTATGCCTCTTTGAGGTCCAAAGTCACGAGCCAAGCTTTCTTGCCCAGCATGGGAAGAAGCTGTTGTAATGTCAACATTTTGAACTTCGGAACATCCAGGTAAGTGTTTAGAGATGAAAGATCCAGAATGGGCCTCCAGGCTTTGTCCTTTCTGGGTACCAGAAAGAGTCTTGAGTAAAATCCTTGTCCTTGCTCCTGTGCTGGTACCTTTTGAATAGCTCTCATATCCATGAGTGCTGTAATTTGTTTTTGAGCCTCTGCCCATTGATTTGGTGGCAGATTTGGCATTCCTTTTAACCTTGGCAGAGTGTGAAAGTGGAACCTGTAACCTTGAAATACAATGTTGAGAACCCATTTGTTTTTGGTGATCATTTGCCAATTGTGGTAGAAGAGTGGCAGTTTTCCTCCCAAGGGGGCTGCCAAGAAGGATTTGTTTGGCAGCTGTAGTGGGAAGTCATTGGAGCTGTTTTTTATATGGTTGGGGTCTGTCTTCCCCTTCTTTCTGGCCTGATGTAACCCATTGTCGAGGCCTGTAAGGACCTTGTGTGTGACATCTACCTCTTGGACGTCTGTATCTTCCCCTTTGAGGTCTGTCTGTAATTGGAAAGGACCAATTCTTAGTTGGTCAGTTTCTGCTAAATCTAGGAGGCTGAACCTGTAAGAAATCCTTCACCATTTGCATAGATTTTGCCTTATCCTCCATTTTCTTTAATACCTCTTCTGCCTTAACTCCAAATAACACATCCTGCTGCAAAGGTGCATCCAATAATTTTGCTTTAACATGGTCTGGTAACATATGTTCTTTTGACCAAGCATGTCTTCTAATGACAGAACCTGTAACTGCTGCTCTGCAGGAGGCCTCTAGAGAATCAAAACCACATTGCAAAGTATGCTTTCCCACTTGTTCAGCTGCATGCAATAAATCCTGCATTTCTTTAAAATTAGGAGATCTGATTCTGGAAGCATTTTTTGTTTTAACTGAGACAGTAAAAAATGCTGATATTTTAGCATGTGAAACTGGCAATTTAAGGCTCTCATTGTTAAAGTTGCAGACATATATACTTTCTTTCCCCATCTGTCTAATGCTCTGGAATCTCTGTCAGAAGGAAATGGATTCTTGGCTGATGAGGCCTTAACTCGTTTGGGTCCCTGAGAAATAGTTTCAGGGTCAGCTACAGGGCTTTTATACAGAAATTTATGTGAGTCAGGGACTCTGTAATATCTGTCAGGTTTAACTGGGGCTGGAGGTAAGGAATCAGGATTTAAGCTGGATTCAGTATACACATCATCCACAATATCTAACACTGGCGGAATAGCAAGGGGCCTGTGCTGAGGTAATAAAAGGAAGTCTCTGAGCCTTTTCTTGCATTCTGAGTAATCCTGGCCTTCCCAATGGAAATGCTCCCTCATGGTATGTAGGGTTTCCCCAAAGGAGTAGTCATCAGGCGGTGAGGCTGATGGAATTAATTCCTCAGCATCAGAATCGCCATAAGGGGGTAAAGAGTATCCTAGGTCCGAGGAAGAATCAGAAGAGATGGACACCTGGTCAGATGAGTCATAATCTGCATCCTGTCTAGGCCTTTTATCAGGAGGGGGATGGGACCCCCTGATCAGAGTGATTAGGTCTTCGGCCATTTTGAGCATTTGTTTCTTAGGCATGGAGGCCTGTCCTGGAGAATGCTGAATTTGTTTCTTTGACTTTAAAGGAGGCTTAGACTTAGCTGAGTGTTTAATGCTTAACTGAGTAGGTCTGAAGACACCCTCTGTAGCTGTGGGTTTCTCAGCTACTCCGGATCCCTCTGAAAGGTTAGTCTCGGTAGGCTGAAGAACTTGTGTGTCCGAAGCCCCAGCCGTCTCCATGTGGGAGTCAGAGGTGGCTTGTGGTTCTACAGAAGCTGTCGTCAGGGGCTGTGAAGGCGCCTCGCTGAAAATCGGAGAACCGGCGACTGGCCTAGAAGAGGCTTCATCATCAGTTTTGGGCCTCGGATGCCTATCCTTGTCTTTGCGCTTTTTGTGTATTCCGGTCGACGGAAGTTCCAATGGCATGGTATAACTGAATTTTCAACCAAAATAATGTCGGGCAAAATCAAACCAACGTTTAATAGTGCACTTGTTAAACCTAGCACAAAACCGACAACCAGTGACGTCATGGTCAGGTCCTAGGCATGGGATACAATAGGAATGGAAATCCTTATGAGATATTTGCTTCCCACAAGAAATACAGTTATTAACTTTTACTGACATCGGTCTGAGGCAAGAAAAAGTTTCCCCAATGGGGTACTTAGCTTTGTAGAAGACTTCGGTTCTGGATACGGAATGAAAATCTCAGGAGATGGCCGACCGGCACTTGCGAACTGCTTTTGCTTCGGGCACCGCGCGGCAAGAAAGACTGAAGAAAATGGCGTTGGCTGCATCTTATATACCCCTGTCGTACTGACGTCAGGAAGGAGGCGACAGCAACTGACGAAGGACCAAGGCTTTGGAACTCAGGCCAACTGGGGAACCGCCTGACGGCAGGATAACCCAAGTGTAATGACTGCAGCAGTGTAACATGATAAACATCTTCAATTTCTTTACAGACTTGTTTAGTTTGCTGAGATCCAGAATTGATCTCCAGTTCCCTGTCTTTTTTGGAACTAAAAAGAATCATGAGTAAGTTCCGGATCCTGAAAAACAAAAACGGCAGTCAAACTTAGAAAACTGGAAACCAAATTCAGCCAGCTAGTATCCTTCCAAGTGGTGAAACAGCACTTTAAATCCACTCGTGTCGTAAAGGCAAATATGGAAAGCTTCACAAAAGGCAACGTAGAGAAAAAACACTAGTTTATTAAAAAGTTTTAAGCGCTTTTCGTTTGCCTCAATCGGCTAAACTTCTTCAGAAACATAATTACAGTTAGTTGGAGTAACTAATTTATACTCACAGCTGATCAGTAATTAACCAATTATACATGGTAAAAAAGCCTCATTATCAGGCATCATGACAATAAGAACAAACAGACAAAAGTTGCTGCAGCAGCCCTATACATAAGATTACATGAAAGGGAAAATAAATAAAAAATGACAATAACAATCATTACTATGAAACATTAAATTGCATCACATAGCTCAAATAACAATAATATAACACCAACAGTACATAAAAACTAAGTTAAAAAGCAGAACTAAAATTCTACTAGTGCTTGGTTTTATTATATAATAGTAATACTCTCTAGAAAATATTTAACAACGGGTACGAGGCAACATATAAACTAGCTGTCACTAACTTCACTTCTTTAAACTTTTTAGTCTTAAAATACTGCTGATAGAGCAAGTATCATTCAGACCAGGTGTATTGTAAGCATTAAGTCTGACCTGCCAGTTTAATTCAAGCTCCTCTAATTTCAGAGGTCTAGGCTCACCCCTACTGTCGAGCTTTACTTGGCCAATAATAGTAAAATTAAAAGTGTGCTCTTGATTAGTGAAGGCATGTTTAGCTAATGCATTATCCAATTTCTGTTTCTTGATCGCATATTGGTGCTCGTATATCCTGTCACGGAGTCTCCGCTCCGTTTTACCAACATAAAAGGCAGGCCACAATTTGCACCTAGTCAGGTAGACAACAAAGTTGGAATTGCAATTGAATCTATCCTTAATTTTGTATTGTGAGCCATTGATGTTGAAACTATTAGTCACATCGACAAATTTACAATAGTTGCAATATTCACATTTTCTCATACCATTACAGCGAGTAATAGGGATGTTACTTTGCTCTAAGATAGACTTCAAATTTCGCCCTCTTCTAAAAGTAACTCTGGGGAAATCACCCAGTTTGGAATAAATATTGGTATTAGTTTTAAATAGTTCCCAATTCTTCTTTAGTATATTAATGCACAAGTTACTATGTAATGTGTATGTAGTAATAAAGCTTAACCTATTTTCTTTAACTCTACTATTCTGTAAACTTACACTCGACGACAAGTGCACAACTGAAGCATTATTATCAGACCTAAATGAAGCTCTTTTAATATTCAGAAGTGGCAAATATACTTTATCTGTTCTTTTTATTTTCACTTCATTAATTAAGTCATCTAGTAGGGGTTCTGGGTGCCTTTACGACACAAGTGGATTTAAAGTGCTGTTTCACCACTTGGGAGGATACTAGCTGGCTGAATTTGGTTTCCAGTTTTCTAAGTTCCGGATCTTATTTGCTCTGTGGGAACTTCTTGGATGACTCTTTTTTTGGAGTAACGAGATGACCTCTGATGTTGCACAGTCTAACTGAATGGGTGGCACGTCTGGTAGAGACAGTTTTACCAGGGGGATCAGAAACAAAGGGAATCAGGTAACCTCTGGATATTATGGTTTGTACCCAACGATCTTGGGAAATTTTTAGCCAGGCGCTTGGGTACAGTGAAAGAAGACCCCCGACTGCCTCCAGAGGTAGACAGTCGGGCAACCCCTCAGGGGGGATGGAAGGGATGATCAGAGAAAGTTTCTCTATCTCCCTGATGCTGCGGACATCCTTTGCCGCGAGGGCGGTGTCTTCCATTATATCCTCCCCCTCTGCCTCTAGGGAAGGGTTGACCTTGTGCCTGAGGAAACCTTTTTGGGATTTATGGAACCACATTTTCCCCTCCTGTTTGACCCCTGGGATAGGGTCTAGAAGGAAGGGAGAAACAGACTCCGATGGCAGATAAGGTTTTCCCTTCCTGCTCGCACCTGTGGCAAAGGAAGACTTAAAGGATTCCGTGAAGTTACATAGATGCATCCAGGAATGTCTCCTAAGAGAGATTCCTGCTGCGGCTGCCCTGCTCGCTCCATCCGCTGCATAGGAAATTAGCCTCACGGAGGAGTTAGCTATGGATGTAAGGATGGAGAGCTGCACAGATACCTTGTCTGTGGATCCCAAAGCTACTGAACCCTGAAGGGTGTCTCCCAACTCCTTCAGGAGATCCCTCTGAAGTCTAGTAAAATGGGAAAGGTAATTCAGCGATCTTAAGGTAAATGCTGCCGAAGAGAAGGTATGCTTTCCATAACTATGCATCATCCTGGACTCCCTATTAGGAGGATGGATATTAGAATATGTCTCAGACAACTCCTTTTTCGTGGCCGCTGCTACCACCATAGCAAAGAAAGGACTTATCTTCCGGAGCAGTCATAAATTTGTTTGGCCTCCTTGGGACAGGCTCCACTGTGTCTGGAGAGGTCCAGGCTTTCCGGGGTATGACCCCAAGAGCTGGTCATAAGGCGGTGTCACCCAGGATGCGGAAGGTAGGTAATCAAAGGCCTCAAGGTACACTGATTCGTCCTCAGTAGGGTTAGAGGTCTTCCAATCACCCCCCTGTCTAAGGATTTTAAGGATGTCAGAAAAGGAGACATACTCAGAGGGGGATCTAAGGGACCCTTCTGACTCATATAAATCAGTGTCTGACATGACAGACTTAGGTGAGTCAACATGCTTCGTCTTACAAAGTCTTTGAGGAAACTCTCCAGTGGGATAATCTGGGGATGTCTCAGAAGAGGGACTCCTCCAATGGGGGCTGCTTGGGTCTCTGGTTCCCTACGCTGAGCAGGTGGCAGGGGAGAAGAGGTTGCTGCCGGCTGCTGGTGGGACATTGGGTCCAAAGGCAGGGCTTTGGCACTGGACAAAGCTTTCTCTTTTGCTTCAAAGGCCTTTCCACCCCGCTCCAAAAATTACCTCCATTCCAAGGAGACTGAAAGTCGGCTCCAAGCAGGAGGGACAGGTTCAAAAGCAGACGTGGGAACCGAGCTCAGTCAAGCCGAAGCACCAAGAGGGAGGGTCAGTTCAGAAGAAAAACTGGGGTAACTATCCCTCTCGGAGTCGACTCGGGAGCGTCGGCTCCCAGATCCCTCGGCTCCAGACTGAAACGCTGATGATAGAGTTATCGGTTCCGAGGAATCAGGAAGAATTCTAGGAACCGAAGGATCCAACAAAGAAGAACCCGAAGTGTTTTGCACCGAGAGTGAAGCAGTCGGAGGAGGTGCAGTAGTCTGTAGATGGGGAGGCTCCAAAGTCTTTGGGTCCATCTGAAAGTGTCTTGGAGGAACAGGTGGAGACAGAAGGAGACCTCCTTTCTAATATAGGAGACCTCAATGTAGGTGCTACAGGGTCAATAACTGGTGAGTGTTTCGATACCAAAGGTTGCATCGGCACCAAAGAAACCGACGGTACCAAGACAGAGGAAGCGGAATCATAGCCAGAACTCCTTGGCTCCGTCGCTTTAGACTTTTTAGACTGCTCCGACGGTGGAACCGTAGATTTTCTCTTCCCAGTTTTGGGAGCTATCTGATCAAATTCCAGCTGTTCCTGGAAGGAAAGTATCATAAGAACCCTGTCTATTAACTTACGTTTCCTCTCATTAAAAACCCTAGTACTAAAGGCATGACAAAAAGTACAGGGTTCTTGTAAGTGAGCCTCTCCCAAACAGTACACACAGCTAGTGTGACTGTCAGTCAATGACATTTTTTGTGAACACTTGTCACATTTCTTGAACCCCAACGGGCGGTGTTCCTTATGTTTTCCGTCTTTCTTTTTCATGTCCAAAACGAGAACAAGAACAACACCTTAAATACAACCTGCTAGACGGCTACCAACCGTCTGTACAATGTTAAATAATGCAGTGGGTGAACACGACCCGAACCAGGAAAACAAAGTGTTTAATGATGAACACCACAAGCGAAAAAACTTTTAGAACTTCTAGTTAAGCATTTTCATCTGTACAAGCAGACTTCTTCAGAACAGTTCATTCATTGAATATACATGATTTTTAAAAACTTTTTGGCGCCAAAGCAACCATCAATTCAGAATTAAAGTGCTAGCGTAACTAAATGGCTAAACTATGTAACATTAACTAAAAGGCTCATAAACATTGCCTAACAGGTTCATATACATTGTATTATAAACATTCCATACAATCTAACAAAATATAATTCTAACACTATTTAATATAATATTTATATCTATGTATAATATATTTATACATGCAATAACTTTAAAAAACATATTAAAAACCATTTAAAACCGCTGAATAATAATAATGAATAATATACATATATACTTTGCATCAGATTGGCATATGTATATAATTTAAAACTTTTTATAACAGTTGCAGGAAAGGTTTTATAGTAATAAAATCACTGATTCCAGGCTCTCTAGTAGCATCAGTCAAAATTTGCTATACACTATCTCTTTTCCCAAGAAGTGCTTTGTAATTACCTCCACGGGGTGATATATTTATTTGATCAATTATGGCAAATTTGAATACATATGTATCTGCATTATTCATATCTTTAACCCTAACTTTATATAAATGGTCATATATTCGCTTCCTAAATTGCCTTTTGGTCTTTCCTATATAAAATGCTGTGCATAACATACTTTGCCATATAAATAATATTTTTACTCTTACAATTACCTGCTCTAAATATGACATATGTCTTATTAACGTCATTCAATCTACATCCTTCCATTTCACTTATAGCATAACATTGTTTACAAAACCCACACTTTTTAGTAGTAGTTCTACTTGTGTTATATGTCTGTCTTAGTCACCGTTTTTTTCTAACTGTCTCTTTATATTCAAACCCATTTTGTTAATGAAACAAGGACTTTCTCCTATTACTTTTTTAACATCTTCATCAACTACTAATATATTCCAGTGTTTTCTAATAATATTTCTTATGTAATTCACATAAGGTGAGTATGTTAACACACACACTCTACTGTAGTTCATTTCCTCAGGCTGTTCTGTACGTAGTTTTATATTCGTTATTTCTGTCCCCAAAAGGGGTGGGTATTTCTTACCCCATTCACTGATGACATAAGCTGTAACGTCATTCAGCACAGAAAGAGCGTACCCCTATTAACAAACATGAATCTAATAAATCTAATTTCTTTTTCCATTATCTCAAAATTAGATGACATACGGGCAGCCCTTATACACTGTCCTTTAAATATATTTGTTAACATTTGCCTAGGATGATTGCTAGTATATTCCAGATACCCATTAGAAAAAGTATCTTTCCTATATATTTCTGATTGAAAACCTTCATTAGTGTGACTGATATATGTGCCCAAATAAGCAATGCCCACACTGCTAACATTATGTGTAAATTTTAAGAAATCACTGGTGTTATTTAAATATTCAATAAACTGGGTAATAATGTCTACTGGTCCATTCCATAACACAAACATATCATCCAGAAATCTGGAATAATAAGATACATATTGATAGTATTCACTAATGAATAAGTGTTTCGACTCCCATTCGAGCATGACCAAGTTTGCGAAAATAGGGGCACAATACGCCCCCATAGCCACACCTCGTTTGTCTAAAATGTTCCCCCTCAAAATATATGTAGTTATGATCTAAAACCAAGCTCATCATATCTGTGATCAAATTAATACGATCCCAACTCATATTAGAGTATTTTCTCAAACTGGTACTAAAATCTTACAGTCCTTGTTTGAAATACATGAAAATAAATCAATCACATCTATAGTGATGTAAATTAGATCTTTTTTCCATATATTAGGAGTAAGATGGGCCAAAAACATCCATAAATCCTTTATCATGTGCGGTGTGTTGGCATATATGGGCTTAGCCCATCTATATAACTACCCCTATTTGGAAAGTCTTGGATTTGCTCCCTGATATTATTGGTCGAAAAGGGAGGTTCAATATGTTCTTATGCACTTTGGGGATACATACTATCGCAGCCAGTACAGGATATTCTACCGTTAAATAATTATATAATTCAATAGTAATCCTACTGTCTAGTAGGTATTCCTCCAATGCTAAGTCTATCTTCCTATATCCAATATTAATTTCATTTATAGAAATCGTTTCATAATTTCCAGATTCTAGCAATATTTTGTATACCTCATTGATATAGTCCATAGTAATATATAAGACTATTCCTCCTCCTTTAGTCGGTTTCATTACTCGGATTTCCTTATTCTTAATCAATTCTTCTAAACAATTTCTTTCATCTACATTCAAATTGTCCTTTATTTTCTGTTTTTGTTCTGTCTATTGAACTTGTATACATCTTGACATACTATTTTTTCAAAGCTAGTCACCTTATTATGGGCCGGTGGTATAAACGTACTTCTCTTTCTAAACGTATTATAATCTCCTGACATCATATTATTATTATTATGTTTAAATAATGCTGCCAAATTCAGTCTTCAAAAATACAACTTAATCTCTGTAATGGTGTCTACTAAATTAAATTTTTCTGTGGGTATATATATTTCATTCCTTTAGTGAATAAAGAAAAATGTTCTTCCTTGATGTAAACATTGGTGTAGTTCTAAAGCTTTAAATCATTAAAACTACTAATAATCTTCTCTGTTTCATCACCTTCGTTATTCATTATAAAATGAGAAGTTATGTACCTACCATAACGTTCCATGTTAGTTGTCTTCTCTCACCTTCTTTCTTGCTTGATGGGTTCGGAGCTGATCCTCGGCTCCGACTCGGCACTTGCTAAGCTCGAGAGTCACTTTTACCAGCTCGAGGCAGCCCCATATCCCATGATGCAAGGCGGTAAGTACCCAGATCTTGTTTGATGACAAAAGGGCAATAGCACCTAGCATAATAACTTCCCAAAGGAAGAAAGAAGAAGAGAAAAACCTGCAGTATGGTAGAAGGACCAGCTCTGTATGGTCTTCAGAAGTGTAATTCCTTGTAGAGAAAGGTCTGTCCAGGCCTGGGGAAGGAGGGAGGTCGCAAGAAAGAAGGCGAGAAGACAACTAACATGGAACGTTATGGTAGGTACATAACTTCTCAATGTTAAGTTGTCAATCTCGCCTTCATTCTTGCTTGATGGGACCGCGTCCCTAGCACCTCTATCCTGGGTGGCTCAATGGAACAGACTCTTGAGAACGGTAGAGCCAAAACTGGCTCTGTCCCTGGAGGCTAAATCCAATTTGTAATGGGAAACAGAGGTATGAGGAGTGGCCCAAGTGGCCGCTGCACAAATAGTGTCTAAAGGAAGTCTAGCTTGAAAGGCTGTAGAAATAGCTAAGCTTCTGGTTGAATGTGCTTTAGGTTTCGAGCACAGCTGTTTTCCCCTGAGCCGATAAATTTCAGCGATGACAGAAGAAAGCCATCTAGATAAGGTCACTTTTGAGACAGGAAGGCCTTTCTTGTTATCAGCATAGGAAACAAAGAGTTGATTGGATTTCCTGAATTGTTTTGTTCTGTCCAAGTAATATCTGAGTTGGCGGTGGACATCAAGATAATGTAATTTTTGTTCCGATCTGTTTGAATAGTTTGGAAAAATACAGGAGATCAATGGCTTGATTCAAATTAGTCTTTGAGGCGACCTTAGGCAAAAGGTCGGATTAGTTCTCAATGATACTCTGTCTTTGTGGAAGACCAAATAGGGGGGGGCGAACAGATAGAGCATGAAGTTCAGACACCCTCCTAGCCGATGTAATAGCAACCAGGAATAAAGTTTTCTATGAAAGAAATTTCAGGGAACAAGAAACAGCTGGCTCGAAGGGGGGAAGAATCAAGGATGTCAGCACTAAATTTAGGTCTCATTGAGGAGGAGGACTCCTGACTGGAGGCTTCAGGAGGAAAATTCCTTTCAAGAAGGCTCTACAAAGCCTGTGGGACATAATGTTGTGATCTGCAAACCCGACATGAAAGTTCGAGATAGCAGCCAACTGAACTCTAACTGTGGAAGAAGAGGAGCCTGCGTGAAAAATCTCCGCTAAGAAATCCAAAACTGCTTGAACTGGAGCAGTGAAGGGATCAATATTCTTGGCTTTAGCCCAATAAGAAACACGTTTCCATTTGCTCGTATAAATCCTCCTGGTAGAGGATTTTAAGGAAGCTACTATGATGTCTCTAACAGGGTTAGAGATCATAGGAAGCCTGGCTAAGGAAGGAAGTGGAGCAACCATGCTGTGAGGTTGAGAGAAGGGATAGACCGGTGCAGCTGACCGGATTGGTGAATCAGAAGATCTGGCACTGGGTCCAGATGCCACGGCTGCACCAAAAGGTGATGATGGAGGAACGGAAACCAAATTTGTCGAGGCCAATAAGGAGCAATGAGAATCAATTTGGCTCTCAAAGCGGTTGCTTTCTGGATAACTTGAGGGATCAGAGGAAATGGAGGAAAGGCATAAAGAAGTCCCTGGGGCCAATCCTGGGTCAGAGCGTCTCTGGGGGGATGGCCTGGCAGTGGGAAGAGAGAGAAGAAGTCTGGGCATTTGCTGTTTTGGGGAGTAGCAAAAAGATCGCAACATGGGCGACCCCATTCCAGAAAAATCTCTTCCACTATAGATTGTTTGAGAGACCACTCGTGAGGCATGAGAATAGCTCTGCTCAATCTGTCCGCTAAAATGTTGGTTTTCCCAGGGATGTGCATTGCTACCAGAAACCGATGAGAGGAGATCGCCCATTGCCAAAGTCTGAGCGCATCTCGACACAAGGGGTAGGACTTGGTTCCGCCCTGTTTGTTGATATACCAAACTACAGACATGTTGTCTGTGTGGACTGCAATTGTCCCTATGGGAAGAAAGTCGTTGAGGGCTTGCAACGTTAAAAGCACTGCTCTCATCTCTAGGACATTTATGTGCAGGTGGTATTTGAAAGGTTGCCACGTCCCATGAACCATCCTGCCCTGATAATGCCCCCCCACCCGATCAGGGAGGCATCCGTAGTGACAGTGGCTACCGGGGATGGGGGTACAAAGTGTCTGCCTTGGTGAATCTGGGGAGAAGTGATCCACCAAGCAAGATGATTCTTGCAAATCTGTGTCACCAGTATTTGGTGGCGATCGGAAGTTGTTGGTAAGACCACTGAGTGAACAACATCCATTGAAGAAGGCGCATATAGAAGCGAGCCAGGGGAAGAAGGGTAATGGCCGCAGCCATGAGGCCTAACACCTTTAGAACCATTCTGGCCTGTACCTTCTTGTTGGCTAGAATGATCCTGACGTGACTTTGAATGTCTGAGATTCTTTGATCTGTAAGGGTAGCTGACATGCGAACAGTGTTTAAGTTTGCGCCTATGAAAGTAATAGACTGGCAGGGCAATAAGGATGATTTTTCGGAGTTGATCGAGATGCCCAATTGAGAACAAAGATTTATTGTGTAATCCCTGGCTTGAAGAAGCTGATGCCTGGTGTTGGATGAAAGGAGCCAGTCGTCGAGATACGGAAACACCTGGAATCCTTGGCGTCTCAGGTGAGCCGTGACCACTGCCATACATTTGGTGAACACTCTGGGCGCTGTACTGAGACCAAAGGGCAGGGCTCTGAACTGAAATGACTGGACCCCAGCCGAAAGCGGAGAAATCTCCTAGGCGTCTGTGAATTTTATGTGATAGTACGCATCCTGAAGATCTATTGAGCACATCCAGTTGTCCTTCTGTAAGAAGGGCAGAATTGACTGAAGAGTGACCATTCAGAATCTTGTCTTCCTCACAGACTTGTTGAGTCTGCTGAGATCAATATTGGTCTCCAGTCTCCGTCTTTTGGGGACCAAAAAGAACCTTGAGTAGATTCCGGGCTCTGAATGATCTGTTGTAACTGGCTGAATGGCTCTTTTTTGCAGTAGTTTTAAGACTTCTAACTCTGCAATTTCCTTAGACCGGGTGGTACATCTGGAAGGGAATTTGAGTGATAGAAAGGACTTTCCTCGAAAGGAATTCTGTAACCCTCGGATATGATCGACTGTACCCATCTGTCTTGAGTGAGGGCACGCCAGGCTTCTGGGTACAGCGATAGTCTTCCCCCGACTGCCTCCAAGGATGGACAGCCGGGCAACACCTCAGGGATGCTGAAAGGGCTTGTCAGAGAGGCTCTCTGCTTCCCTGGTTTTGTGGACCCCCTCTGCCTCTAGAGCGGTGTCTGTTATTGTTACCCCCTCTGCCTCTAGGGGTAAACTGACCACGTGAATCCGGCGTGACTCCTTGGGATTTGCGGAACCACATTTTGCCACCCTTCTGCCCTTTGGGGTAAGGTCTAGAAGGGGTGGAAAAACAGACCCCTACGGCAGAAAGAGTCTTGCCGTCCTGCTCACACCTGGTCAACGTTTCCTTCACTTGAGGGCCAAACAAAGCTGACCCATCAAAGGGAGAGTTTGTGAAGGACACCTTAAAGGGATCTGCAAAATTACAGAGCCGCATCCAGGCTTGGCGTCTAAGAGCCACACCTGTACCTGCGGCCCTACTCTCCATCTGCAGCATATGATATCAGTCGCATGGAGGAGTTAGCAATAGAATTAAGGGTTCCTAGCTGCAAAGCAATTTTTCTTGAGCCTGCAGCTGTAGGATCCTGTACTACTTCACCTAGCTCCTTAAGGATATCCCTTTGGAGTCTGGTGAAGTGACATAGGTAGTTCAGCGAGCGCATAGCAAAGGTCGCTGAAGAGAACATCCGCTTACCATACCTATCCATGGTCCTAGAGTCCTTATTAGGAGGATGGACAGGTACGGAAGGATCTGCAAGTTCCTTCTTAGTGGCAGCCGCCACCACCATGGCATCAGCAGGGACACCTTTCGTGAGGAATTGCTTGTCCGACCGGGCAGTAATAAATTTAGAAGGCCTCCTAGGGACTGGCTCTACAGAGTCAGGAGCAGCCCACGCCTTCGAGCAATAACCTGCATAAGGGGTCGAAGGCGGAGACACCCAGGAGGTGGAGGGCCGAGATCCAAACGCCTCCAGGTATACCGACTCATCCTCAGAGGGATTATTGGTGGGCCAGTTTCCCCTCTGTCTAAGGAGTTCTAGGATGTCTGAAAAGGAGACATCCTCAGAGGGGGATCTTGGGGATCCCTCTGACTCATCTAAGTCAGTATCTGAAGTGATAGACTCGGGGGAGTCTACATGTTTCCTCTTACAGGTCCTCTTTCACGGAGGATCTCCTGACTGATCAGGAAAATCCTCGGAAGAGGGGGTTCTTCCCAGTGGGGAAACCTGAGGCGGAGGATCTCTGGGTCCGGGAGCAAGAGAAGTGGCAGAGATATCGACAGGCACCATAGAGGGAGGAGCTAAGGGAACAGACTGCTGGCTGAGACCAGTGGCCAGCACACACTTCATGACCTGGAAGGCTCCCTCCCAGGGAGGTCCGAGAGAACCCGTTCGAAGAACCAGGAACTCCAGGACCCACCGAAAGGGAAGGCTCGAGGCAGATGTCGGAGCCGAGCTCACCAAGGCCGAGGCTCCAAGGGGAAGAGTGGGGTGGGACAAGGGTCGATGCCACTCACCCCTCGGAGGAGACCAGGAAGCCCGACCACGAATCCCTCTAAGGAAGGTCTCAAGAGGAGATAAGAGTAGAGGCTGAAGGAGCAGAAGGGGTATCTGTCCCTCAGCCGTAGCAGAAACCATTCGAAGACTCCAACTCCAAACTCTGGGGTAGAGTCGAAGGAGGAACTGCAATGGGGTGTGGACTAATAGTCATCTGTTGAGACGAACTATGTAGCATCTGGGCCAGTGCCTGTGATTTTAATAATCTACTGACCACTCTCTCTAAATCATGGTCAGAAAGCCTGGATGACCTGGATGATCGGCTCCGATGGCTCCGTTCGAGAGGAGAGGAGAAGCCGGAGCCGAGTATCGGCTCCAAGGAAGGGACCTAGATCTCTTCCTCGAAGGAACCATCGGAGCCGAAACCATGGAAGCTGTCGGAGCCGACAACTTTCGGCACCAACAGAAAGTTCGATGCATCGGCTCCGGCGGAGCCGATACAGACATAAAAGTAAGGTGTCGGAACGGTCGGCACTGACACGAAGCCTGAGCCACATGGTGATTGGAACCGATCGGAGCCGACACGAAGTGGCGAACCAGAATCGGCACCGATAGCCATCGGTGCGAAGGTTAATGCAAACCAGAATCGGCTCCAGCCAGAGCCGATCTCGACTCTGAAAGAGTCGGAGCGAACCGCAGGCTTGGACACAGAAGCCTGGGCCTTGGAAGACTTAGAAGTCTTAGATGGAGCCGACTTAGCTGGAGAGCCCTCCGGCTTAAGTAGGCCCCTCAAAATCAGCTTATTTCTCCTTTCCTGCAGGACTCTCTGGCTAAAAGAATGACAAATCGCACAGGAGTCCTGCAGGTGGAGAGGTCCCAGGCAGTATAAGCAAGAAGTGTGACCATCTGTCAGAGACATCTTCTGACAGCACGAGTCACACTTCTTAAAGCCTGAGACCCTTTCCTTAGACATGGTGTAAAAAACACACACACAACACCTGTCCAAGAAATATAACAATCCCAAAAAAAAAGAGAAACTATTCTCTTACAAACACACACACACACCCTAACATGGGGGGGGGGGGGGGGGGATGGGATGGGAGAAGGCCTGACTAAAAACTTTAGGAGAGAGGGAATTTTAGTCAGAAAGGGACCAAAACTAGTCTAAAACTATTAAATTTAAGTCTAAAATTAACTTTAAACTGAAAAGAGGGGCAAAGAAGTAGTGTATAAATCACTTACTAGGAGCTGGTAAAAGGAGGACCTCATCAGCGAAGCGGCAAACGAGATCTGGGTACTTACCGCCTTGCATCATGGGATATGGGGCTGCCTCGAGCTGGTAAAAGTGACTCTCGAGCTTAGCAAGTGCCGAGTCGGAGCCGATCCCATCAAGCAAGAATGAAGGCGAGATTGACAACTTAACATTGTAAATTTTGATTTCTTTTTTCTAATAATCATGTCTTACTTTCATCCAATAAATCATTTTCTATAGATTCAGCTTCTGTATTTAATATCTCTCGTGTCTGTTTCACTGGTTGTAATTCTTTTTTGAAGCTGGAAAATGTCTCCCCCCTTGTCCCTATGTGTTTCTTCACCCCATTTAGTCATGTTTCTATTGTCACCTTTGTGCTCTCGCTTCCAAATGTAAGCCCTATTTTCATTATATTGTTCAATGTCTCGCTGGATTTTTCTACTTTTTCTATCAACTATCCCTTTTCCCTTCATATCAGCCATTTTATATTGTTTATCGTATAATTCATGCCACTGTGGAAACAACAAATCACTAACTATATCCTTATCCAGTTTTTCCACTTCACTAACCAATCTACTTAATCTCTCATCATTCTTTTTAATAAGCATTTTCATATAACTAACCCCAAAACTGTTAAATAATGTGTTAAATTCAGCCATGGTGTTATTGTCTAAACTTAACCCTATTGGTATTTTGAAAAATCTCAAACTCATAGATACTATACCTAAGGTGATACATTTCAATAAATAAGCATTGTCTATTTTGATATTTTTTACTGTAAGCAAACATTTCCCCAAGGTGTAAATCCTATCCTTTACGGTTCCCATATCACCATCAAGATATTTTTCTTTCACAACATGTTTGTTACTAATTTCATTAACAGTAAAATCAAAATCACTGGTAAGAAAATTGTCCAGGTTATTCACTTCTCGATCTAACTTATTAGTTAAACATTTGTTCTTGCCTCTAGGGCTAGAAGAATTTATTACAGTACCTTTAGGTAGATTCAAGTTCGATTTTGTGGTCATAGAATATGTTTTAATGGGTAAAGGACGCTTAGGAAGAGCTCCCAAGCGTTCAACGTCTTCATCTACATGGAAAAGAGAGAAATCAAAAGTGACTTCATTGTCCGAGGTAATACTGACATTGCTGTTGTGTTTCTGCAACAGCGGAAGTTCATCAGGATGAGGTTCCAATCGATTCAACAGTTCACCTTGACCATTCGGGATCTCCACTAGTGTGGACACATGACTAACCGAAATGGATGTGTCTCCCCCTTGAAAACGCTCAACGGGCTCCCAGATGTTTTTTGGATCCGCCCAACAGTGTCTACTAACCGAAAAACTTGCTCTCTCAGCATGTTCATTTCAGTATTTAATTGATTAACCTCATCCCTGTTCAATGAAGCCTCAGTCACCTCGCTGACATTATCCATTACTACCGACTATTGAATGTCCAAAACGAGAACAAGAACAACACCTAAATACGACCTGCTAGATGGCTACCAACCGTCTGTATAATGTTAAATAATGCAGCGGGTGAACACGACTCAAAACAGGAAAACAAAGTGTTTAATGAAGCACACTACAACGAAAAAAACTTTTAAAACTTCTAGTACAAACAGACTTCTTCAGAACAGTTAATTCATTGAATATACATGATTTTTAAAAACTTTTTGGCACCAACGCAACCATCAATTCAGTATTAAAGTGCTAGTGTAACTAAATGTGCTAAACTATGTAACATTACCTAAAAGGCTCATAAACATTGCCTAATAGGTTCATATACATTGTATTCTAAACATTCCATACAATCTAACAAAATATAATTCTAACACTATTTAATATAATACTTATATCTATGTATAATATATTTATACATGCAATAACTTTAAAAAACGTATTAAAAACCATTTAAAACCATTGAATAATAGTAATGAATAATATAATGTACATATATACTTTGTATCAGATTGGCATATGTATATAATTTAAAACTTTTATAACAGTTGCAGGAAAGGTTTTATAGTAATAAAATCATTAATTCCAGGCTCTCTAGCAGCATCAGTCAAAATTTGCCATACACTCTCTCTTTTCCCAAGGAGTGCTTTGTAATTACCTCCACAGGGTGATATATTTATTTGATCAATTATGGCAAATTTGAATACATGTGTATCTCCACATTTATTAACATGTCGATACAGTGCATTATTCATATCTTTAACCCTAATTTTATATAAATGGCCATATATTCACTTCCTAAATTGCCTTTCGGTCTTTCCTATATAAAATGCTGTGCATAACATATAATTTGCCATACAAATAATATTTTTACTATTACAATTACCTGCTCTAAATTTGACATATGTCTTATTAACGTCATTCAATTTACATCCTTCCATTTCACTTATAGCATAACATTGCTTACAAAACCCACACTTTTAGTAGTAGTTCTACTTGTGTTATATTGTAGATTGAATGACGTTAATAAGACATATGTCAAATTTAGAGCAGGTAACTGTAATAGTAAAAATATTATTTATATGGCAAAGTGCATATTATGCACAGCATTTTATATAGGAATGACCGAAAGGCAATTTAGGAAGTGACTATATGACCATTTATATAAAATTAGGGTTAAAGATATGAATACTGCACTGTATCGACATGTTAATAAATGTGGATACACACATGTATTCAAATTTGCCATAACTGATCAAATAAATATATCACCCCGTGGAGGTAATTACAAAGCACTCCTTGGGAAAAGGGAGAGTTTATGGCAAATTTTGACTGATGCTACTAGAGAGCCTGGAATCAATGATTTTATTACTATAAAACCTTTCCTGCAACTGTTATAAAAAGTTTTAAATTATATACATATGCCAATCTGATACAAAGTATATATGTACATTATATTATTCATTACTATTATTCAATGGCTTTAAATGGTTTTTAATAAGTTTTTTAAAGTTATTGCATGTATAAATATATATATATATATATATATATATATATATATATATATAAATATTATAATAAATAGTGTTAGACAGAATTATATTTTGTTAGATTGTATGGAATGTTTAGAATACAATGTATATGAACCTGTTAGGCAATGTTTATGAGTCTTTTAGGTAATGTTACATAGTTTAGCACATTTAGTTACACTAGCACTTTAATTCTGAATTGATGGTTGCTTTGGCGCCAAAAAGTTTTTAAAAATCATGTATATTCAATGAATGAACTGTTTTGAAGAAGTCTGCTTGTACAGATGATAGCGCTTAACTAGAAGTTTTAAAAGTGTTTTTTCGCTTGTAGTGTTCATCATTAAACACGTTGTTTTCTTGGTTCGAGTCGTGTTCACCCACTGCATTATTTAACATTATACAGATGGTTGGTAGCCGTCTAGCAGGACGTCTTTCGTTTTAGACATGCTGACAAGAAAACAAGGCTTACAACAATTTTTAATAACAACAACACTAACTATAACTAACAGCAAAAATGAAGAGAAGAAAAGTTTTTCTTTTTTTTTTTTTTAAAGACTAGCATTCAGGGAGGAAAGGCCCCCTAATTTAAATGGGCAACTACGGCCCTCAAACTAAAATGGGCCGTACAATCCTAAAAAGGTGGAATAGGGGATCAAGCACTCAATAACAATCACACAGGTAATAATTAACAAATATTAAAGGTAGAAAGTGAAGAAAAAGGACGAAATATAACAAGATTTATCAAAAAATCTTCTACTTAGCCAACAAGCCAGTAAGGAGACAACCTCGAAGCTTTCACAGCAAATGAGATCTGGGGAATTGCCCTGAGGCACCATGGGATAGGGGTTAGCCTCAAACCAGTAAAAGCTCTCGAGCTTTAGTATCGACCGAGTCGAGCCGATTCTCAGCTCCGAACCCATCCAGCAAGAATTATGGCCAGATAGGACTACATAACATCTCAAAATTTACATTTCTTAGTAAGCTGCACCTGGCCAGGAAGCCACAGCAATAAAATATATTATACATCTAAAACCTTAGTAATTATCTCTTAAATCAAAACAATAGAAAGATGTTCCTGGCCCAGACATCTTGTCTCTGAGATTGAGATCAAACAGTCATACAATGCTTGACTTATCAGCTTTCTTCCAGCAGAGTGCACTGTGGTTACATTTTTAAAGCTCAGTACAACATATAATTTAATCATAACATATAGTTCCCTCTACATTTGTAAACCAAGCTTGTGGATTATATTAATATTTACAAATGACATAGAATTATCTACAAAATTCTATCTAGGTAGGCTGGCAGCCTTCTCACACTCCTCCCAGACACTTGAAGCTATTAACCTCTTCCACTGTGTTCTTTCTATCTCTATTCTCAGCTTCTTCTGATTTCCCCAATTTGCTGCCATTACCACTCTCTTATCTGTACTTCGTTTCATCCCATGTGCCTTCAATTTTGCATTCCATTTCCCCATCCTTTTCTGAAGTTTTTGCCTATAGTCTGCCTGTAATGCCATATCATCTGCATAAAGTAACTGTTGATCTGTTCCCTCCAACCTGTTTGCTAATGTAGACCATCACCAGTATGAACAGCAGTGGGCTCAGAGCTGAACCCTGGTGCACACCCACTCCCACTAGGAACCCCTCTGTGAGACTGAATACTGCTCATACTGAAGTCAATGAGTTCTTGTACAAAGCCTGCACTAATTCTACCAATGTTTCTGGGACTTCTGAACCACCACAGTACTGCCCAAACCAGCTTTCTTGGGATCTTGGGACCTTGTCATATGCTTTTTTTCCAAGGCTAGGAATGCCCAGTTGGACTCTTTCCCCATCTCTAGCTTCTTCTCAACTATCTTTCTCACTGCAAACTTCGGGTCAGTTGTGCTACATCCTGATCTGAATCTGAACTGCTCATCTGCCATCTTAATTTCTACTACTCTTCATATCCATATATCAATCACACTCACCAGAACTTTCACGAATTGTGACAGGAGTTTAATACCTCTGAACTGCCCACAGTTGTGGATGTCCCTTTTGTTCTTGTACACTGGCACAAGTATGCTTATTCTCCAGTCATCTGAGATACACCTTTCTCTCCCGCACAGCTATGAGTACCCTCAGGAGCCATTTCTCCCCTGTTTCACCCAGTATCTTTATCATATCTGCCATGAACTCATCTGAGCTGGCTGCTTTCCCTGACTTCATTTTCATTTGTGCTATAGAGTGGGCTCCTTTTCTTCTCAAAGAGTGGGCTTTTTCTGGGGCAGTCATTCAGAAGTTGCTGGAAGTACTCCTTTCATCTGCCTTTGATGTCCTGTGGATTGGTGAGCAGGTTGTTGCTGGCATCCCTTATGAGGGGTGTCTGACTATCTTCTTTATATTTTTGTCTCTGTCTTACAACGTGACATAGTTTCTTTGTTTCTTTCTGGTACAGCCTCGCTGATGCCCTATTCTTTGCTACTACAACCCCTTTCTTAGCTTTTTTCTGATAATTTCTAGCCTGTCCTCCTCCTGAGTAATAGACTCCAGATCTCAAGCCAAGTGGCTTTGGTACACTGCCCTTCCACCTTGTCTCTTGGATACATAAGATGTCCAATCTCCTCCACACCATCATGTCATTCACTTCCAGGCTGAGTCCTTGTGGAGCACCTATATTAAGTGTTCCCTCTTCATATAAGCAGTTATTAGCAAATATGTGAAAGCTTCTACATTCAAGGCAGCTTTAGAACCATGGAATTGTGCTCTCTCTAAATGATAACCTGTACAATATACTGAGGAAAAGGCTGTGGTTGACTGTCTCAAAGGGAATAGATATGTCAATGAAAATGCCTGCACAGATGAGAGCATTGTTTATGTTGCATAAAGTACTGGTGACTGTGGTAAGAGCAGCGATGGTATACAGATCCCACCTGGGTCCAACCTGCTCTGTTTGCATACCCTACTCCCATTCCCCCCACCCCTGCACACACTACATTTATACTCTTTCCCCATAGACCACAACTCCTGTTCCGCACCCATCTGCCTCTCTAACCTTCTATTCAGCAATCACTTCCTTCTACCCACAACCAACTACCCTACTAGGACCTCTACATAGTTATACATCACCACCAATTTATTCAACTAATCTTTCTACAAACGACTATTTCTCTTGGTTGCCACACTGTCTCCCCTAAGCCTTCAATATACTCACAGCTTCCTACTTATCCTTATCACTCCCTTTTTCTAACCCACCTCCAGTGCCACCTCTTATCAATGCTCTCTGACACCTAGATACTCCCCACCAATACCCATTCGCAAATCAGTCCATCTCCCACCTATTCTTTCCATATTGCCCCTTCACTTATTCATCTTCCAGATTCCATCTTGCATAAAATAAAGATATTCCCTCCTTCCTCACTCCCCCTTAACTAAAACAAAACACTACCTCCATTACAACCATCACACTTCCCTCAAATTATTCTTACTAAACTTACTATTATCAGATGACATTCATCCCAACCCTGCAGCTGATCATAACTCCTCTCTCCCTACTTAATCTTCTCACTCCCCTATCTCCACCCCCAGTGCAACTTCTCAGACTCAAAAATCCACATCTATTAAGAACGTATCTAGTCTATCTATGAACATTCAAAGTATCATGAAGAAAATCTCCCCTTTTCATGCCTTACACACCCAAATCTTCTCACCCTACCTGTAACCTGGCTAAAACCTCATATAGCCGACTCAGAATTTCTTCCCCCAGGGTATAACATCTTCCAGCAAGACAGACTAGACAAAAAAGGCAGAGGTATTGCTATTCTTTACTCTAATCAGCTCTCCCTCTACCCTCTATCCATCTCTCCTCCAAACTTCCACTCTGCTGAAATATTAATCATTAATTGTAAACTGAACAATCACAAGAAACTAGCTATTGCTTCTATTTACATCTCCCCAGGTAACAACATCTCTATTCTGGAGCTTCTTCTCTCCTGGATTTCTAAGACTCTCTCTTATGAAACAGTAATCCTGGGCAATGTCAATATTGACTGGAGTGCCCTAGACACTGTTTCCCCTAATACCTCTATAAACCTCTATGGCTTCTTTCAGTTAATCACCACCCCTACTTGTCTAAACAAACACTCCAACTTGGGCTCCACTCTAGACTGGGTCCTCACCTCCAACCCCTATCACAACCCCTCCACCCTACCTGATATCCTAAGAGGCCACTATCCCACATTCATAATCAGACACTCTCCTCAATTATACAAATTCCAGCAATACAAAGACTGCAGTAAGCTCTCTAATTTTAACCCAGATACCTTCAACAACTTGCTCTCTTCAACCAATTGGTCCTTCCTCTACAACCTTATCCCTGGAGCATGCAGTCATGACATTCAACAAAATCTTTCTAGACATACTTAACTCCCTGGCCCCCATCAGGAAAACATGAATCAAAAGTCATTCTGCTCCCTGGCTTACTAAAGCCATTCAAACCCTTATGAACAAGAGAGGTTGTGCATGGGAAAAAATCTAACACTTCCACAAATCTTCAAACCTACAGAGAGCTCTGTAATTTAAGCACCAAAAAAAAAAAGTCACCGTAACAAGGAAAACTTCTTTCAAACACCACTAAGCAACCCTCATTCCAACCCCCAAAAGTTCTGGCAAGCTGTAAATAAACTGCTACATCCTGGTAGCTCCTCATCGCCCACCCCATTCCCCAATAGCTCTTCCACCGATACTGCTTCCTTACTAAATTCCTTTTTCATTGACTTTCTCTGCAATCTATCCAAAACTGACACCATTACCTATCCCACTATCCCTCCATCTACTCAAACAACCTCCTTTTCATTTAAACCCGTCCCTACAACTTATATCAAATTATTTATTAGCAAATTTAAAACATGCTCTCCATCAGTCGATAACCTTCCTCCTCAATTCCTAAAAATAGCTGCAAATTGTATTGCTTACTCCATCTCCATAGTAGT
The DNA here is from genome assembly GCF_019279795.1 of Protopterus annectens. Taxonomy (NCBI): domain Eukaryota; kingdom Metazoa; phylum Chordata; order Ceratodontiformes; family Protopteridae; genus Protopterus; species Protopterus annectens. Next base: position 1,117,225,936 of record NC_056733.1, on the reverse strand, counting down.
AAACAGAGCCATTAAGGAAAACACTGTACCTGACATCTGGAAAAATTCTATGTCATACCCCTACACAAAGGTGGCACCTTAACTGACCCCTCTAATTTCAGGCCAATTGCCATTCTATCTCCCCTGTCAAAACATCTAGAAAAATGCAGCCATATGCAACTCTGATTACCTTCTCCAAGGAAATCTCCTCACCCCCACACAGCATGGCTTTCACCCAAAACATAGTACAGCTACTGATCTGACATCCTTCACTAACATTATCACAAACTCTCACAACAATAAGTTAGTCACCTGTCTGTTCCTGGACCTCTCCAAGCCTTCAACACCGTTTCCCACAGACCACTTCTATCTAAACTAACCACCTTCAATGTCTCCAACTCTGCACTTTCTTGATTCTCCAGCTACCTCTCCAATAGATTCCAAGCAAGTTACATGGCAATCTAACTTTTCTTCCTTCTTACCAGTACAAACAGGGGTACCCCAAGGCTCCATCCTTGGACTCCTACGATTCAATATCTTTATTAATGACCTCCACTCTTCCTTTCCACTCTTTTCAGTTATGTAATATGTTGATGATTCCACAATTATATCCTGCTCCAACAATATCTCTCATCTTCACACCCTCACTCAAGACACCCTGCACTCAATCGAAAAATGGTTAACTTCCAACCAACTTCTACTTAACCCTAAAAAATAAACTTCTATTCCTCCCAAAACCTCTCAAATATCATAAAGCCATCTTTACTATCTCCTCTCTAAACAACACTATCATCCCTGCCGAACTTCATACAAAACTTCTAGGAGTTATTATCTACAACCAGCTTAAGTTCGATCTCCATATTCAGCAGTGTATTAAAAAGACTCATCAAAAGTTAGGCCTGCTATATAGCCATAAAAAATTCCACACTAATGCTTCTAGGCTCTCTCTGGTACAAGCTTTCCATCTCTCCACCCTGCCCTATGCAACCCTTATTCTTACACACCTCCAATCCAACCTTATGTCTAAACTGGCACTCACCTATAACAAAACTGCAAGATTTACCTCCAACCACTCCTACCGCTCTCACCATTGCCTAGCATTGTAACACCTGCAATGACTGGAATTCCATCATCAAATCCTACTACACTAGGTCCTAATGACTCATTCTGTCTTGTATCAACCCTCCTACTGCCCCTATTTCTCTCTCTTCTCTCATCCAACCCTACACTCCCAACCATGCCCTTTGTAGCTCTCAGCAGAATCTGCTGCAAGTATATGTGCAAAACAAAAATATTGGCAACCTCCTGTACAACTACTCAATGATAAATGCCTGGAATAAACTACCATTTAGTGTTAGATCAATCTCAAACCCTAACGCTCTTAAAACAGCTCTCAAGGTTACCTTTCACAAATCTTGGTCTTGCCTATGCAATCACCCAACTTAACTCTATCTTCCTCCCCTCCTACACTCCTCTAATACTGCTATAACTAATATGTCTACTTTCTCTCAGCCTACACCATTACTGACGTGGACAGTGATCTGTGCCTTGGGGTTATCTCCTATATATAGTGTACATATATACCTGTAACTGTTACTGACTGCAACTTTCGCAATGTAATCTGTTTCAAATCACTATACCTGCTGTAGCATGTTTCTTTTCTCTAACTACTTTTGTTACATTAGTTAACTCTAAAATGTTTTTTATTAATATGTCATTTAATTATTCCTGTAACATGCATTACTTGGAGCTTTTCTCCTCGGGCCTCCGCTGAAAGGGGGCTGCTGCCCAGTCGGACTAACCCTGTTAATAAATGTCAAATAAATAAATAATAAATTAATAAAAAATAAATGAGACTCTACAGCCATGTTGTTGATCAAGTAATAGTCCATACTTATTTGTGTGTGTTGAGTTGATTATACAGAAAGTTTTCAAAGATATTTGTGAAGAAAAGTACAGTTGGGTAAGTAAACCTACCATAACAGTTGATGTTCGAATGATCACTCCTGCAGTAGCCTAAAGCCATATGGTTTATATACTGCCTAGGATATAACAGCTATACAGCTTCCGAAGCTTCACAGCACCTTTTACAAACCCAAACAATTATTCAGCTTGAGCTGAGTATACTAATAAAATAGGTTTGACCACCAAGCCCTTCAGAGCTTTCACTGAACAAACAGAGGGAGGCTGAGGCCTGAAAAGACAATGACAGTAACACCAAAAAATAAACGTCCACACACTGGAATACAGACACCAAAAATAGGGGGGAGTGGAGGGGAAAGACCAGCTACCACAGCAGAGATCATTCAAACATCTACTGTTATGGTAGGTTTACTTACACAACTATAAGTTATATGGGTAGATTACCACAGCTTACTACATTTGGGTGGTGGAAGGAGCAGGCAAGAGGAGACCCTAGAGAATGGTCCCAGCACAGCCTGATCCAGACCTAGAGAAGGAATCAAGCTTGTAATGCCTTGTAAACATATGTAGAGAGGACCAAGTTGCTGCTTCTACAATACTTTTAGAGTCCAGCCCTTTCCAAAAAGCCATAGATGAAATCAGTGCCCCGGTACAGCAGATCATGACTTGCCTGGAATAATTTTGTTGTGATGAATATAAGACAAAGTAATAGCATTAGACATCCATTTGGAAACAGTCTGTATTCTCACAAGTTGTCCCTTCTTATTACCTTCACAAGAAATGAACAAGAATCTGAAGATTTGAAAGCTTTAGTCCTGTCAAGATAGTACCTGCAAAGGGGGTAAGACCTGGTTCTTCCCTGCTTGCTGATGTACCACATGACTGTGACATTTACTGAATCGTAATGAATATGGGGGAATGGATAGTTTGGCTTAAAATAAACTTGGATACCACTTTAGGCATAAAAGACAGAATAGTTCTTAAAGAAACACAGTTTCTGCAACAAAAAAAAAAAAAAAAAAATGTGACAGGGTTGACTCACTATAAGAGACTGCAACTCTGATACTATTCTTGCAGAGGGCAAATCAGTCAGTAAAACTGTTTTCCATGATAAGAACCTCAAGTCAGCTAGATTAGCTGTTTCAAATGGACCAAGTGTTTGCCTCTCTAACACAAAATTAGGATCCCAAGGAGGGGCTACCCATTTTCTTGGAGGCCTCTTAATTATAAAACCCATTCAAAAACATACTGACATGAGAGTGCCTTGAAAGAAGAGGCTCCATGGGCAGACATGCTGAAATGGCCCAAAAATGAACCTTGATGGAGGAGTAAGAAATGCCAGAGTGTAAAACTAGAAAACAACTAGCCCTGAATGGGTACTGATTATGTTACTGGCAGCAACTAGAAAACCTTTTCCATTTGCCAATATATGTTATTCAAGTAGCAGGCTTTCTTACCTCCAGTAGTTATTTGCCGAATGTCCTCTGTAATCAGGTGCCTAAAGGGTAGCAAGATCCTATTATTCAGGCAGGAAGTTGATTGGGGTTGGGGTGTATGAAACACCCCTGATCTTGTGTGAGTAGATCCATTCTGTGAGGAAGCTTGTGGTAATTGACCCCAGTCATTTTCAAAAAAGGAAAAAACACTATAACCTGGGCCAGAAAGGGAATCATTACAAAGATCTTGGGGGGGTTTCCTCCTGGATCTTCAGACTTACCCCAGATATCAGTGGAAAGGATGGAAAACTACACATTTCTGAACATTCCTGTACAAGAAAAAGAAAAGGCACCCGTCCTCTGGGCTTCCTTGAGTCCTTGCAGCAGAATTTTGACAACTGATTGTTCAGAGAGGAGGCAAATAGGTCTACTAGAGGAGCTCACTATAAATAGATGAAATCATGGAAGACCCCATGATCTAATCTGCATACATGAGTTTTTTTTCCCTGTCCTACTAAGCTTGTCTCCCACACATTATTGCTCTGACAGAATGAAGGATGCCTGTACAGTGAGACTGTGCTGTGAAGCTATATCAAAAGCTAACATGGCCTGCCTGAAAAGGGGGTACAACGTGGATCCTCTTCTGCTTGTAGATGTACCACATGACTGTGGTAATGTCTGAAACAACTTGAAGAGGTCCCGGGGACCAAATATGATTCAGAAAGTTGAGTGCCATGATCAGGGCAACCATTGTTTTACATTTACGTGAGTGTGTCTGTCCCAGATGTCCCACCCACCGTGCTGTATTATCTCCTCCTGAAACAGCTCCCCAAGCAAAGTTTGAGGTGTCTGGGATAACTGATTGCTTTGGAACAGGGAGAAATAAGGGGATACCCGAATTTAGGGATATTTGTTGTCTCCACCAAGTAATTTTTTTCTACTGACAAACCCAAGCGCTGGCTTTGAAAAGCCAAGAGATGTTGATGCTAGAACCAAAGAGACTTCAGATACTACCACATCTTTCGTGTGCAGAGTCTTGCCAGGGTTATCATGAGAATTATAAATGCCATGAGACCCAAAATTCTGAGGTGTTCCCTCATAATGTCCAAAGTCTGAGTGAAAAACCTTAGAAATAGATCTAGATATAGATCTATTTTTGCCTGTGGAAGAAATGATCTTTTGCTGAAGTGTTCAACTGACACCCCAGGAAAGAAACAAAAAACGTAATGGTGCAGGCAGGAAAACAACAGTTTCAAAACAGTTTTAATCCAAAAAATGAGCACTTTAGTCCACTGCAATAACTAGGACTTCAGATAAAAATCTCAACCAAAACAATCCACTTAAATATCAAAATCCATGAATCATGTGACACCAATTAGTGACATCACAGCATGGACCCAATAGTCAACATCCTTAAAAAATACAATAAAACTGACACTATCAATAAACACTAACTTGCATCCAAAAACTTTTTACAAATGTATTAAAACCGTATCAAATTATTGTGTGTAAACATTTTTTGGTTATCTTTCCAAAGCTTTAAGCTTTAACAAACAATAGATCAAACAGCAGTCACTAAATCTGGGAAAACTATAAGCATTCAGCCTCAGTTGCCACAAAAGCTCACTCTTCTCTAACTTTAGTGGCCAAGGGACACCCCTTATTTCATTAACCACTTGGTCAATAACCTTGTATTTAAACCAATGGCCAGGGTTCAGTTGAAATATGTTTCACTGGAGTATTGTGCAAGTTCATCTTACCAATACTATACTGGTGTTCATACAAATGTTCTCGGAATTTTCATTTCGTTTTCCCTATATAGAAACTTTGACGTGACATTTGGCCAAATACATAACTCCCTTGGAATTACAATTATATTTACCCTTAATATTATCCACTTTGTTTTTAACTATAAATGACTTAACCATATTTACAGTCGGGGCATGAACCACACAAACATTCCAGGACACTTCACAGATAATTGTATACATTTTATAATTGTATTTTTCACACTGAAACCTTTAAAAATGAGTCTGGGCTGGTCTCCTACTTTCACCCTAACTCTTGTATCCTCCTCTATAATAGCCTAAATTTTCTTCAAAATTTTCCCTAAAGCATCTGAATCTATACTAAATGGGGTGATGAAACTAGTAGTATAGGAGAAATGGTTGTCCACAAGACTTTTATCTAAAGTGCCAGTTTTCTCAGCTTCATTAAGTAAGTCAAGAGATAGCTTGTTAATAGGGTCACCAAGTCTGATAACATTTAGAATTGGTTTAAAATATCCTGTTGATCTTTTAATGTGAATTAATTTGTCGACTAAATTAGAAGGGTAACCACATTTAAAAAACGTAATTTTTAATATATTACACCCCATAGCAAAATCTTCTAACGGGATATCATTCTTGCGGCCCTAAACAGCTGTCCTTTCACCACTGAACATTTCTGGTAAAAAGGATGAGAGCTAGAAAAAGTGTTGGAATAGGTAGTTTTCCTCAAAAATTCCTGCTATATATCTATTGTTGAGGCTATCTTTTACCAAAAAAAATAAATAAAGAAAGGATATAGATTTTAAATCAAAATGGGACATGAATTTCAGGAAGGCTGTGGTACTATTAATATATTCCAAGAAACCACTGATTGTGTCTATGCCTCCCTTCCAAATAATAAAAAATATTGTCCAAGTAATGTGTGTACTAATAAATCTGGTCAGAAACTAACACATTTTTCATTAAAAATTCACATTCCCAATAGGCAATAACCATATTAGCAGAACTAGCACCACAAGAAGACCCCATTAAGGGAAATTAGGAAATTCCTCCTTAGCATGTTCTGTATCAACAAATGATTTTATCCCTCTAGGAAAGAATATTCTGAAAATAGCTGTGTACAGCAGCTTGAACCTCATGCCTGCTTCTTAACATTCTCTGATTAGTGGAATAAATTTACAGCTCTTCTGCCTGGTGTACAGTGAGTAGTGATTTTCCACAAACACTCTACTGTCTCCCACTTTTGGCACTTTGTCCTTCTGCCACAATTTTGTCAGAATCAACTCCTTCTGCTGGAAGAATTATACCTTTACTGTTAAAGGTCTACACTGCTTGCTCATGGCCAGGTTTGAAACATACATACAATGTACCCTTTCAATTATGAAATCCTGCTGTGGAATATCAGCCCAGTTGCTTACTTGTGGTTTCATAAAATTAATACAGTCTGTTCCTTCCAGCTTCTCTGGTACAGCACAAAATCTCAGGTTTTCACCATGTGCTATGTCGTCTAATTTAAATTTTTTTTAAACATCTCTTCTTGAGCAGTCTCATTTCAACCTCTGATTTTTTGCAATTTTGTCAGCTCATCTGAATATCTGTTTTAAGCTTCTTCAATTTTTTCCAGCCTTTTGTTATTTCAGTTGGTATACTCTATTGTTTCATTTATTTTAATCAGCTCTGAGTACATTTGACTTATTTTTTTCCTCTACGTTACTGGAAGTCATGTCTTGCATCAAAGCTAGAACTTGCACTGCGTTTGCCGAACAGCTGTATAATTCTTTTGTGATTGATTTTCTCTCAGGTTCTCTGAATTTCTTTTTTGTTGGCATCCAGGCAGTGCACTTACTAGGCAGTTATTAAAATTTACCCAAAAATATGTGTTTGTTGTCTCTCTCTTCTGAGTTTCTGTTTTCACACTGGGAGAGCTGAAATTAAGCTGTTAAAGGACAGCAATGAGATTATATTATTAAATACTCAACGTCTCTGTCCTTTTTCTCCCTCTTTACAGTTCCTGCTATGAATAAACAGCAATACAGCATTTAAAATATTTTAAATCGACTGTCTCTCTCCACTAGAACAGTACCTTATCATACTGTGGTGGTTTCACTTTCAAAAAATCCCAACTTGGAAAAGCTTGCTGCAGTCTTCAATTCACTAATGTCATAAAGGCCAATGAATACAGCTAGTTTTCAGGCCAATTCCCTCCCCAAACTTACATCACCACTACTATCCTAAAAACCTACCTACACTGTAATGTCACAGCTCTCTGGTCCTTCCTTACCCATACAGAAAGTAAAAGCTAGAACAAGGAAACAGTACATGAGTCAAGTCTCCTGCTATGAGCCATCAATCACAGCAGGTAACAGCTCACATTACTCTTAGCATTTTGACAACCAGGGAAGTTACGCATGAAGGGGGATGGGAGATGAGTTAAAGTAGTACAATTCAGGCTTCACAAAAGACTGCAATTTAGCCATTCTAAAAAGAAGCAGCAGTAAAAAGCACTTGTTTAAAGACTGTTCTGTGGCATTTGCACTGTTTGTGCTTTAAGCAGTCATTGAACGACATGAAATGCTACATAAAACTAACTGAGTGAAAGACGCACTGTATGCATATAAAATCAATGTAGTGACATGAGCTTTAGGAAGAAGCCTGCGCGAAGTCATTTTTTACAGACAAGTACTGCATTGTGGGATACCTAGAGGCAGACTAAACAATCAGGATCATTACATATAAAAATATTCAAAAACCTGTAAATAGTCCCACAGTGGGGTTAAAATGTAGGAAACATCAAACCATGATAAAATAATAAACATGTTTTTTGAGTCTGTGGGTGCAGTTATCCTTTAATGTGCAGCCATCTTTGAAGTCTAGGGTAGAGTGGTTTCCAGTGTTACGGCTGGACCTTGTAGATTCTTGCATTACTTAAACTAAATTTATTTATCATTTGTTTACTTGGAAAGTCTGACTTGGAACGAGCCAATTTTCAGCAGAGGCCCGGGGAGAAACCCTCCAGACGCATGTCTTTGTAATGTGGGAGGAAACCAAAGCACCTGGGAAAAACCCACACAAATGCAGGGAGGACATGCAGACTCCACACAGAAGACACCCCAGTTGAGAATCGAACCGGAGAACCTCTTGCTGTGAGGCAACAATGCAAACTGCTGCACCATTGCATCACAGAAATATCAATCGTACTTGAAAGACTGTATGTAAAATAAGTGCAAGTATTTTTGCAGGTTTAAATGGAAGTATCAATATAAAATGCTATCTGAAGTCTCTTCCAGATAGGAAATTGTATTATTCATATTATATATATTTTTGTAAATTTATGTGCGTGTAGTAGAATGGTTTAATAACTTTGATCATGTCACAGTTACATAACTGTAGTTAAATGAGTGTAGTACAGTCTTCTGTTTTTTCAGATAAAATTCATTTGAAATCGTTGTATGAAAGACCTCAAAATATGATTAAATTATTTTATGTTTAGTCTTGTGACTATGATTGATGTTTCTTTTAAGTTTGGTTTAATGAGTTCACCTTTGGTATAGCAATGAAAGTTTTTTTTTTTCATTACAGGTTCTTGTATTAGCTGTTCTAGGCTGTAGTAGTACTGCATTTTGTTATTCTGTGACTTATCTGGTTCTGTGGAATTAAAGTTTCAATCTCCTAAGATAATACAATTCTTATAAAATCCTTGAGGGAATGTGTTAAGTGAGGATTGTTGCAATATCGCTGTAGAAGAAGAGGGGAGACATATAGCACCTACATGAAGGCATGTATGGTCTCCCAGCCTAATATGAGCTGTAATCCAGTTTGGACCTCTTGCAACTACACTACTTCCTGACTTTTGTTCCATGATTTGGAGGTTAGACTGTTCTTTAACAAGGAGCACTGAGCCCAGTTCAGTACTTCTAGCAGATCTATTGCCTGTTACTATATAGTAACTGGTGCAGACGTAGTGTTAAGGGCAAAAATAATCCCTTGCCCAAGTTTCTGAAATGGCAACATAGCATAACATGAGGTGCTTCCAGAGTAAGCCAGACTTCTAATACTGTCCCATATGTTGCTAGCAGGAGGAATTATAAAGAAGGATGAAAAGCTACTTGTAGTTATTTGTCTTGGGATTATATTAATATCACATAAGAATAATAATTTATAGTATACATAATACACTCTACTAAGGAGGTCTTTAATCCTGTCTAAAGTGATAGGAATATTTTGCAATAGGTATGTTTGTAAGCTGTACTAATGTTTGGTTAGATGGTATAACAGTTTAGCATGTGGTCAGGCAGTATAATAATTTAGTAAGTTTCAAGTTTTAGAAACTTGGAAGTGATTGTGCGAGTACTGTTGAAAGGCACAGTTAGGAGGTATATAGGCAGGCAATGCATCTGTGTGGTAGAGAGTACAGGTCAGAGAAGTATTAAAATGGATGAAAGAAAATGACTTCTAAAATTGCTCAACACTGATTAAAGCTCAACCTCAGCCCACAATTACTGGCTGTAAGTACACTGCCTGGGTGCCCTCAAAGAAGAGATTTAGTGGACCTGAAAGAAAATGAACCAGAAAAGGTGAAAAGAACACACTGTCTGGGAATGATTCTACGACTGTTCAGCAAAAAGCAGTTGAAGCTTCAGCTTTGGTTGAAGAGATGGCTTCCAGAAATTTAGAAGAAAAAATAAATCGAATGTACTCAGAGGTGATTAAAATAAATGAACCACTGATACATCTACTCAAATAATACAAGAAGCTTTAACTAGATGTTCAGATGATCTGATAAAACTGTAAAAATCATAAACTGAAATGAAGAAAAAGCTGACTGAGTATGAGACTTCTCAAGAAGGTCTGTTTAAAAAAACAGAAAACAGAGCACAGAGAAAAAAACTGAGATTTTCTGCTATACCAGGGAAACTGGAAGGAACAGACTTTATTAATTTTATGAAAGCACAAATAAGTAACTGGACTGGTATTCCACACCAGGATTTGTTAACTGACAGGGAACATAGAGTCTGTGGTCCAAACCTGGTCATGAGAAAGCAGCCAAGGCCTACAATAATAAAGAAGCAATGATACCAACAGAAAGAGTTAATCCTAAAAAATCTGTGGTAGAAGAGTAAAGTACTAAAAATTGGAGAAAGCAGGGTGCTCATAGAAAATGATTATTCATTGTGCACCTGGCAAAAGAGAAGCAAATTTATCCCAACAATCAGGGAATATCTAAAAGGCAGGTGTAAGATTCAAGCTGCTGCATCTAGCTGTCTTCAGAGTATTATTCCTGGAGAGTCAGACATTTTTGATGCAGAACAAACTAAGGGGGAAATAAACAAAGTTTATCCAACAAAACATAATCCAGCAAGCAGAAGGGGACTCTGTATCTCATTCTTCTGGCAGTAAAGTTCATAGAGAGACTTTATCAGACAAACCTTTTCCAGTGTCCCAAAGGAAATGCTTGAGAGACATAAAAAACAAACAAACAAACAAAAAATAACACAGGAGTTGACTAGAAGAATCAGAAGTACCTTGGACTTGAACTGGAGTCTGTGAAAAATCAGGTAAGGTGGTCTACATAAGGCTTACATTTCTGAAATCCTTCTGTCAGAGGTTACTACCACCAAAAATAGTTTTCCATGATAAATACTTTAGATCACAGTCTGCAGATGGTTTAAAGGGGGAATGTACAATGATTTTTAATGCTAGATTTAGATCCCACTGTGGAGTAGGATCCTTAAAAGGGGGTTTTAACAATAATGTTCCTTTTAAAAAGGACTTACACAGTTTATGAAAAGCCAAGAAATGTTCTTCCAAACCATTATGGAAATCTGAAATAGTTGCTAGTTGAATTTTAATGGCAGACAGGGAAGCTCCCGTATTGAAAAGAGAGGCTAAGAAATCTAAAATACTATCAATAGATGCAGAAAACGGGTCAATATCCCTTTCATGAGCCCAAACAGTAAATCTCTTCCATTTACTAGCATGGAATTTATGGGTAGAAGGCTTATGAGACGCTAGGAGAATTTGACGCACCGGGGAAGAAAGGTTAACTTGGCTGGCAACTAATGGAACTGGAGGAACCATGTTGTCAGCTTGAAGTTCACAATGTTTGGATGAACTAATCCCTCTGGATGGGACAGAAGGACTTGAGCCGGGTCCAGAGTCCAAGGTCATTGAATCAGATAAGGCCAAAGAAAGAGGAACCATATTATGTCGAAGCCAATAAGGTGCAATGAGGATTACTTTGCTCTTCAGCCTGAGTGCTTTCTGCAAAAATGTTGGGATTACAGATATTGAATGAAAGGCATATTGATGGGAGTCCGGAGGGCTGAGTATGGAGAACAGCATCTCTTGGTGACTTCCCTGGAGTGGGGATCAGGGCAAAGTAGTTGCTCCACTTGTTGTTTAGGGGAGAGGCAAACAGGTCACAGCAAGGCTGGCCCCACTTTTGTACTGAGAGACTATTCGTGAGGCAGGAGAATACATCTGCTCAGTTTGTCTGCTATTACACTGGAACTCCCCAGAATATGCATTGCTATGAGAAAACAGTTGGAAAAGATAGCCCACTGCCACACTCTGAGTGCTTCTCGACAAAGGGGGTAAGATTTGATTCCTCCCTGTTTGCTGATGTACCAAACTACTGACATATTGTCTGTCTGAATCGCAATTATTCCTACAGGAAGAGCAGTTTGAAAGGCTTGCAATGCTAAAAGCACAGGTCTTAGCTACAGAACACTGATGTGCAAGTTGGCCTCTAAGGGGAACCAAGTGCCTTGGACAGTTTTTCCCAGAAAATGACCCCCACCCCCAATCTGGGAGGCATCCATGGTCACTATGGCCTTGGATCCATGAAAGATAAAGAGGCGGCCCAGGAGAATTTATCTGGAATGCATCCACCAAGCTAGATCTTTTCTGCAATAACTGGTGATCAAAATATGGTCCGATATGGGTTAGTATAGCATTGCCCATTGAGAGTCAAGCAGCCACTGTAGAATTCTCATGTGATATCTTGCTAGGGGAACTAGAGTTACTGCTGCTGCCATAAAACATAGAGCCTGTAAAATCAGACGAGTGGGTACTTTCTTGCTGTGGATTATTTTTTGAACCTGTGTTCTGATTTTCTGAAATCTCACGGGAGGAAGGGATGCTGCAATTGTTGTCATATTTAGTATTGCCCCTATGAGCTCTAAACTCTGAGCTGGAGTCAGTTGAGATTTTTCATAATTTATAGTTATTCCCATGTATGTACAAGTCTGGAGAACATAATCCTTTGCTTTTATCAATTGATGCCTGGTCAGACCGGAAATGACCCACTTGTCCAATTACGGAAACACACGGAATCCTTGCAGTCTCAAGTGAGCTGCTACTACTGCCATACATTTGGTAAACACCCTGGGGGCTGTGGTGAGACCAAAAGGCAGTACCCTGAATTGGTAATGACTGCCTCCTAGCCAGAAATGGAGGAAAATTCCGGAGCTCTTGTTCATTTTTATATGATAATATGTCCATTTTTATATGATAATATGCATCCTGAAGAGCTGTCGAGCACATCCAGTCATCCTTTTCCAAAAAAGGAAGAATGAACTGTACCGTGACCATCCAGAATTTTGTTTGTTGAACTGATTTGTTCAATACACTGAGATCCAAAATCAGTCTCCAGTCCCCTGTCATTTTTGCCACTAAAAAGAATCGTGAGTAAATTCTGGATTTTTTCCGGTCTGGTGGAATGTCTTGGATGACTCTTTTCTCTAGTAGTTTTTGAATTTCTAGAACTGCTGGTTCACTTTCACTGGGTGGAACATCGGGGATATTTTTGTATACATGGGATGAAAAGAAAAGGGCATGGTATAACCTCTGGAAATAATCCTTTGCACCTAAGAATCTGTTGTTATATTTAGCCAGGCATTTTGGTGCAAGGACAAGTGTCCCCCAGCTACCTCCAGAGGAGGACAACTGGGCCTCTTTTCAGGAACACTGAAAGGACTTATCCAGGAAGGAGTCCCTGAAGCCCTGGTTCTGTGGGCCACCTCTGCCATGTGGACAGCGTTTTCCACTTTACTTTCCCCCTCTACCCCTGGGAAAACTGGCTCGACATGTGTCCTGGAAAGGCCCTAGGGGCTTTCTTAACCACATCTTTCCACTGCTTGTCTGATTCCCGGAAAAGGATTTTTGGTGAGTGGAAAAACAAGTGCCCACAGCAGAAAGGGTCTTACCATACTTCTCACACCTGGATAAAGTTTTTCTAACTTTTGGGCCAAACAAAGACAATATGTCAAAGGATGTATTGATGAATGAAGACTTAAATGGCTCCGCAAAGTCACACAGATGTGTCCAGATGAGTCTCTTTATGGCTACACCTGAACTCGCCACTCTGGTGTTCTCTTTGGCTGCATCCCATGAGCCTCATGGATGAGTTTGACATAGACTCCAGGGTAGCCAACTGGGAAGCAACTTTTTCTTGGACTCTTTCAGTAACAGCTCCTATCAGGGAATCCCCACAGCTCCTTAATCAGATCCCTTTTGAAGTCTCATAAAATATGCAAGGAAATTCAAAGACCTTAAGGCAAAGGTCAATGAAGCATAAACTTGTTTCCCAAATCTATCCATCACCTGAGACTCTCTGTTGGGTGGATGGACAGAGGAACTCTCCTCAGCTAGTTCCTTTTTGGTGGTGGCCACTATGACCAGGACATCTACCAGTAATCCTTTGTCTCAGAATTGTTTATCCACAAGGGCGGATAACATTTTGCCTGGTCTCTTGGGGATGGGTTCAATAGTTTCCAGTACCTTCTACGCCTAATGAGAGATCAACTGAATAAGCTTGTCAGCAGGCAGAATCACCCAAGTGATAGACAGTCGAGTACCAAAAATCTGCAGATAAACTGATGCCTCCAAGGAAGTATTTTGTCACTTCCAATCACCCCTCTGTTTCAATATTTCTAGGATGTCTCCAAAGGAGACAACATCAGGGGGTGATCTTGGGGATCCTTTCCCTTCATCAAAATTAGTGTCTTCCATGATCAATTCTTGTGGGGAATCTCAGTGTTTCCACTTGCACGTCTTCTTCTGAGGAACCTCCTCAGGGGGTAGTCTGATGAAATACCAGAAGATGATAGAATCCATATCTGAGGTTCCTGAGGATTCTGCACTCACTGCTGAGCGTGAGGAAGGTATTTGCTCAGAGGTGGAATGCGCCATCTGAGTGACTGCAGTAGCCAAGGATCTCCACTGCCTCGAAGGCTGGCCCCCCCAAAGATGGAAGGGAGCCCAGAGCCAACAGAGACTGCCTCAGAACCGTGGTCACTCCCCACTCCAACAAGACAGCCCCCGAGACAGAAGCCAGAACCAAACTGAAACATGCTGAGGCGCCAAGGTGCAGGGATGGCTTTGAAAAAATTCAGAGTCAACCGTGGCTCCTCAGAGCTGACAGGGCAGATACGGCTCCAGGAGGTCTCCAGATCCGAAAGAACTGAAGAATTCAGAGCAATAACTGGTTCCAAAGTTAGAGGAATCTCTGGAACTGATACAGTCGGCACTCGACAACTCATAGCTAAAAACCCTAATACCTCAGAGGAGGAGGAGGAGTAGTTAAAGGGGTAAAGGAAGGTTCGGCTCCTAAACCCATAGGGGTTGGAGCCGAAGGGAGTCTTGTATATTCTCTCGCCCACGGAATCTTATTCAACAGTCTCTCCACGTCGACTTCTGTAAGGCTTTTTGTTGGAACAGACAGACATTAGAGAGGGTGATTTTGGTCTTTGCAGAAAAACTTCAGGTAATTCACCCACAAAAGGAGCAATTGATGAGGAGTAAATTGTCATAGGCAAAACGTCTTGCTCTACTGTACTAATACTCTGTGCTGATGTAGTTGGTGTTGAGGAAGAACCAGGAAGCAATACTTCTTGAGCTGAAGACTGAAGTTGTTGGCGTATCGAAGACTTTGGCGTCAAAGCCTTAGAATCAGCAGAAATGGTCGGTGCTGATGAGTTTTCTGGTACTGAAGCATTAGATCTGGTATCGATCAAATCAGAAGAGCTTTTAGGAATCAAGGATCTAAGTTTTTTGTGTGTCACTGCCGAAGGAGATGATGGTATCGACAAGACTTCTCTTTTTAGCCTTCTCCAAGGAGGATGAAGAGGAAGGAGAAGAAACATCAGTTTTACTTTTGTCATGAGCAGATATGACCTCTCTAAAGGTGGAAGAAATCAAACCTTTTAGGATTAACTTATTTCTCCTTTTGATAAGGGCCCTGTGACTAAAACTATGGCAAATACTGCAATCTTCTTGTAGATGAACTGGACCCAAACAATACACACATAAAAGGTGCAAATCTGAGAGTGGAATCTTATGGCCACACTTCTGGCATTTCTTGAAGCCAGAGGGACCCTTGGGTTTTTCAGCCATAACAAAAAAACGCCGGCAAAATGCGCACACTACACTTATACCAAACAGGAGAGGAGAGACCACTCAGTCAAAGGATACTAAATAGGAAAGTCTTTTTTTTTTTTTTAGGTAAAGGAAGGAAAGGTAAGAATAGAAATGACAGTGACTATCAACAATAACAGTACAAGGTATACAGAAGTGTACAGAAAAGGGACTATCAATGACGACAGTGCAAGGGATATCAAAATGTACAGAAAGGGAGATACACAAAAACTACCAGTGTAGAAAGTTAGTGATAAAACAGTACTTAGAAAGAAATACAGGAATTACAATGCAATATTAACAGAAAAAAAGAAAAATGTGAGGAAAAATATTAGAAGAATTTACTTAGCTCAAGAGCTATGGCGAAGGTGTCTGTCTAGAAAAGCAGCAAACGAGATCTGAGGTAACCGGGAGAGTAGGACTGTGGGTAGGTGAAGCACGCGAGTTTTTGGCCTGCCCCAGCTGTAGTAACAGCCAAGTCAGTTCTGATATCAGACCCAAACCCTTAGGTCAAGGATAAAATGAAAACTGACATCAGATACAATTCTTACTCTTATTAGTATTTCTAAAAAAAACATGTCATGATATAAACTGCGTGCTACATATAGTAAGGCAGTTTTGTGTAGTGCGTAGTCAGTGCTACTTTAAATGTGGGGAGTGTTTTCAGTGACTGTTGCACGTGTTAAAGATATTAAAGCAAACAAGTACTTTTTAGTTGAAAGAGATATAGGCTTTACAGTGTAATAACAGAAGAAATGCTGGACAAAGCAAGTTTAATCTTAAAATGCTGAGATCTTGGGCTGCTGGCGTGGGGTGGGGTATAAAAGTGCAGTGATAAAATTATATGTAGAATTAGGATATTTTCTCTTATTTTTACAAAGATGAAGATTTATGTCCTTTGATTACATGTTTTTTGTAAGTAAGTATGCTTTAAAAATAAGACATATCAATGAAAGCCACAAAAATGCTAAATTTCTTACATCTGGAAATATATTTGCTTCTTTTTTCCATTGACAAATGCTCAGTGGGAGTCAAGAAGTTTGCAGCTGATATATGGATCTATGTGGTTTTCTGGAGGGGCAAATATTTGACAACATTAATAGAACAATAATGATCCACAGGGAAACAGAATGTAAGAAAATACTGTTGTTGCTGGTGTGTTTTGATACAGAGAAAGCATATGACAGAGTAAGCAAGCTAGGATTTTATGAGTAGGGCAATGGAAGACTCTGCATTCCCTTATACAATAAAAAAATTAATTTGGAAAATATATGAAGGATTCGAGGCAAGAATTAAAGCAGGAATTAGGATATTTTATCTTATTTTTACAAGGCTGAATGTCTAGATTAATGCCCCTTGCTTAAGTTATAAACAAGTGTTTACGTAAGCAAATAAGGCTTTAAAAATAAGACAAAATGATGAAAGCCAAGACAAATACTAAGTTTCTTATAACTGGAAAGATATTGGCTTGTTTGTTCCATTAGCAAATATTCAGTGGGAGTCAAGATGTCTACAGCTGAAGGCAGCTGCACATTTTGTTGAGTAAATTTGACAAAAGATTCACTGCTGACTACTTTACATGGAGATGAGATGTCTGTATGTGGAAGCAATTAATCTTGAGAGTTCTGAGCATTTTTGTGGAGGGAAATGCAAAATTTAAAGGTACAATGACAAGCAGTTCAGCGAAAAAATAAAAGTCTGAAATTATGGGAAGCGAATAAGAGAAAACAGCCTCCACAAACACCCTTAACACTTTAGTGCACTTAAAACAGTGTACAATTTAGTTTTATTTAAAAATAGCTAGTGCACTTTTTCTTCAGGCTAAAAGTTGATACTTTCTGAAAGCATACAAGCTGTTTTTCACATCTGGGAGGTGAACAGAGATGAGGAAAAACAGCAATCATTGTAAGTGGGAATCCAGGCTGTAGCGTGTGCTTTACCATAGGGAACCTTAATTTTAGGTTAGGTAATGCCTGCAGGTGAAGCTGTCAATTTGGGGTAGTTGTTCACATCTGAGGAGTTAAACTTCATAACTTTGTTTGTTGAAGATATATATACTTTTGTGTGCTTGTTCTAAGTAAATAGGGAATGGGGTGTTTTGAAAATATATTTAGTTTTTTTTTTAGGGGTATTATTAAAACAAAAAGTCTATAGTTCAAGAAAAATGAGAAAAAACAACTGTATAAAAGATCAGCCTGACAAACAGTGTATGTATGTAACACAGAAGCTGTAAATACACATTCAAAAAATCTGTCATGGATAACAGGTGGGAGCAATCGCTTGTTATGATGGCTACACAATCCATAATATTTTGGAACATAAATGGCATTACAGGTATAGACAAAAAGGAAACAGCAATGAATTATATTAAGAAATGCAGAATGCAAACAGCAATGCTGCAGGAGACACATTTGGAAATAACTGACAATGTGAATTTGACAATGAAAGGATTTCAGGATGGATATTCAGCAGAATAGAGTGTCTTCTGTGTGGAGACATACGTGAATGGGCGTACCTTCGTTGAAGGTTGTGCGTCAGGGCCGGCGACTCGGCACGTAAAAATCTACTGCCAATTATTAGTGGACCGGAGTTCCGCTGTGGCGACCCCTAACCGGGAAAAAGCCAAAAGACACAACAACAGCAACCATGGACAAAGGAAAAGGGGAGTAACCATACTAACTGCTACAGGGGCTCCAATAGTAAGAGAAAAAAAAAAAAACAATAATGTTAGATTTACGGTAGTAATTGGCTACTGACAAGAGAGTAGAATTATGCTGGTGTGCATTTATATTCTACCAAAAACTGGCATTACGTAGCTTAAGAAAATGTTGGGAAAAATAATAAGCTTTCAGCAGGGATTAGTCTTACAGGTGGGGACTGGGACTTGATTTGCAATAGTGAGGATGTAACAGGGGGACCTAGAAGGGGATCTATAACAAAAGAGGGTAGATTTCTGAAGAAATGTATGAAAATGTTTGGTATGGAAGCTGTGAATTCAGAAGAAGGAAATTGGAGAGACTTAACATATTATTCCCGAAGATACAATGACTGGGCTATACTAGACACCAATTTTATTTCACCAGAACATTTGCATTTACATGAAAGCTTCAACACACACCCAATAACTATTTCAGATAATGCCCCAATAAAAGCTAAGATAAAAATGCATGGTAATTAAGTAAAAATGTGACACTGGCACTTTCCCACCTACCTGTTAAAAAGAGAGGATTCTAAGCAATGGGTAGTAGAAATTATTTGAGCATTATTAAGGAAGATCGAAATATCTTCAGAAGTTATAGCTAGTGAGTGGGATAAAATGAAAATTTAGTTTAAAAACAGCAGAAATAAAAGAAAAACAGATACAGTTAAGAAGGAATAGGAACTCCTTGGAGGGGATGGCAAATGTTAACTTACTGCAAAACAAGGGGAATTTCACAGAAGAAGAGGCGCAAATGCAGTGTTCTAAAGAAAGAAATAAGGGAATATCTGGATAATGTGCATGAGTTTAGAACTACTGCTGTTAAGCAACTATTGTTGATAATAACTGCAGAGCACAAAACCTTTTAGCACAATGACTTAGGCAGCAGAAAAGAGAAAGGGTTGTTGCCAAACTCAAGGAGCTTATAACAAGAAAAATAACCAGAGATCATGTAAAAGTTTTTAGAAATATTTCGGAAATGTTATGAAAATTTGTGTAAAGCAGGAAAATGTGGAAATTAACAATGAGAACAAATGGAAATATTTATGGAAGACTTAATTATGCCAAAGTTAGAGGAAGATTAGGCTCAACAAATAACACTTAAGACAGAACAGGATGAGATACAAACTGTGATGCACAATCAATCTTCAGGAAAGTCTCCAGATATTCCTGTAGAAATTTGGAAGTTAAGAGAGAAGAAAGTTACTTTGTTTAACAGTATTTTCAAAGGAAGGGAGGCACCGACAACTTGGAAGAAAGCTGTGGTGACTGTATTGCCTAATCAAGGTAAAGACCCATCAGGCCCAGCTTCATAAAGATTCATTTCAATGTTAAATCAGGACTGTGTTTGTGTCTATACTAACTAAAAGAAAGGCAAAGATGTTGCCAAAACTGATAGCTATGGATCTACGTGGTTTTGTGGAGAGGGGGTAAACAATTGACAACATTAATAGAACAATGAATGTAAACAACATACTGCTATTGTTGGTGGGTCTTGACACAGAGAAATCATTCAACAGAGTAAGCTAGAATTTTATGAGCAGGGCAATGGAAACATTTGCACTCCCCATTAAAATAACAAGGTCAGTTAGAAAAATATATGATGAAGGAAAGAATTAAAGTGGTAGAGTTTCTCTCTGATAAGTTGTGTCTGGACAGAGAAACCAGGCAGGAGTGTCCTCTTTCCCCTTTATTTGCTTGATATTTAGTGCCAGTGGCAAGGAAAATAAAAGACTCAGAATTTCAAGGATATAACTGGTATGGTGATCAAGAAAAGTTAGTTTTATTTGCAGATATTATTTTGTAGCTGATAAATCCAGAAAAGGACATTTCAGTGTTGTTGAACCTTTTGAGACAGTTTCAACTCTTTCCAGGATATAAAATTAACGAAGTTAAAACAGACGCTAAAGCTGAAATTATGCACCATACACAAATTGGTTCAGCAATACCCATATTTATGGGGACACAATAAGATGATGTATTTAAGGAGTATGGATTAAAAAAGCTTTAGTCACGGCAGCTAAGGATATGTGGAAAGACACTAAACAAAACATAATAAAAAACTGAGAAACTGGAAGCTCCTATTTATGGATATGGATAGTAAGATACAAGCAATGAAAATGTTTTTAGTCCCTTTAATTTTATATACGATCAGACACATTTTTAGCAAACAGAAGAGAAGTTGTGGACAACAATTAATAAAGAATTGAATTAATTTATCTGGGACCAGAATAGGGCAAGAGTTAAGTGTGATAAGATGATCTTTCCAATAGAACAAGGTAGTTTAGGATTACCTAATTTGAAGGGATATTTTACAACTAGACAGTTAAGGCTAATATACATAACACAAACAGTAAATTATAATTGAATATGGAAAGGGATGATGAAGAAGTAGGAGGGAAGTTCAAGAAATAAGAGATAGTGGGATGCAGATCCTTAAACAGAATAATGACAACCATACAAAATATTATATTTATAAAGTAGCAGAAAGTAGTCTCAGAACTAAGCCAACACGAGAATTGCAGAAGTAGATTTAGCCAATACTGACAGCAAGTAGGGCTACAGAAAACAGGCAGGAGGGGCTGTAATTTACTGGCTAAACCTGGCAATGGAACCAAGGCATTGGGAGTAAATAATTAGAGTGGGATGAGGCCAAGAAAACAACTGGACTGCAAGCTAGAGACTGCCTTCCCTACCAGGAACTGATATCAGAGTACAGGCAAAGAGTAAGGTTTCAGAGAATCTTAAGTGAAACTATTGCACTGTTGGGGTTTTTAGTCGAATCTAGAAGCTGCTGTCAAAAAAAGGGACAGTCATTAGGGCATATAAAATGTTGCATGATAACTATAAGAATCAATTAGATGAGGTTAGAAGAGGTGGGATGAGAAATTGGAAAAGCAATTTACAATAGAACAATGGGAGGACATATGTATGGTTCCCAATTATGAACAAAGTCCAGAAGTTTTAGGATCTTTGCTTGGAAGTGTTTTCATGGATAATTTTATACACCAAGCAGACCTGAAAGAATTTTTCCTCAGGTAGAGAGTAAGTTTTGGAGGTGTGATGGGGAAGAAAGGGGTAACTCGGAACATATGTTTTGGGAGTGTAGCGAGTTGGTAAATTAGAAAAAAAATCCCTACAAAGTACTCTTTCAAAAATATCAGAAGAGCAAGTGAATGTAACTAAGGCCATGACTTTCTGAGCAGTGACACAGGATATGAACTGCCTCAACATAGTAAGTTTAATTCTTCTAGCTGCCAAAACAGCAATTACTAGAAAATAGAAATCAAAGTCTAAACCAACTGCATTTGAAGTATTGAATATTACAAAAGAGATAAAAAAACTGGACGTGGGATTTTTAGAAAAGGGAAGGAGCAAATTTCATAAAAATAAAAATAAATGGCAATTGTGGGAGCAATACCTGCAGAATAATGTTCAGGAGAAGGAATAGGAATGAGGTTTATGGGAAGGTAGGAATTCAGCAATTTGGATTGATGATAACTACAAGGAAACAAAAGATGTATAATGTATGTAGACGGAAAAAGTAGTATAGTTTTTCTTTTTCTGATAAAGTATGTTTGCTATGTCTTAAATGATAATTTAATAAATGTTTAAAAAATGGATAAAAGAAAAATTGACAGGTGTTGAATGGGTGGTGACAGAAAGAGTATGTGACTGAGGAGTGGGTCACGATGGACAGTAGGTAAATTAGCAGAGGTAAGTTTGCATGTTTATAAGATAAAGAAAAGCATAGATAGAGTGAATAGTGTAGCTGCTACCTGGGCTGACTGGCTTGTACAAGTAGACCATATAACAGAATTAAAGAGAACTGTGTAAGTAGAGACTGAGAAAAAAGACTAGCTGCCACCCAGGCTAAGAGGGTTTATTAGATGTGACAGACTAGACTAACTGCCACTTGGGCTAATGTGTAAGGAGGACAGGTGTTGTGATGGGGGAGTAATTCTGGGTATGAGTAACAATAAGTGTGGAACAAACAAAATATAAAGGTTAGTAAGTGAAGTGACATACTGTTTTACAACAGAGAGGGGTAAATTGAGCATGAATAGGTTTGGCAGTCTGTCACCTGGACTGAAGGAGGAAAGTGGTGATAAAGCCTGTCACCTAGGCTTAAAGAAAGAAAATGTATAAGGGAGGTTGTATATGAAGTATTATTTGTTGATTAATTAGTGGGTGCTATGTTATTTCTAACTGCTTCAATTTACAGCAACAGCTTTGAGGAAGAGCTGAGACAGCAGAACTGGAGTAAGTGGTTAGACATTTAAGAAATAGGTGAGGACAAGTGAGGATGGTAGTAGTAGGTTGAGGACAACTTGGCAAGTATTAATGAGGTTTGATTAGTTAGGTGTAAATTTACTGATACGGGGTAGATGGGTCTAGAATAGAGTAGGGTGGAGAGTGAAGTAAAGCCATGCGTTGCTATCCCCCCCTACCCCCCCATCACAGTACAAGTGGAACATGTGGTAAAGTTCAACGAGTAGGAATAACAGAAAGGAGGAAAGCTGAGTGAAAATATAAAAAAACAGGAAAGGGGTAAATTGGTAATCAGTCTAGGAGGAGCAAGAGTAAGTACATATGGGGTTAGCTGAGTGTACAAAACTTCTGGGACAGCATTAGCAAGGAGTATATACAGTAAGAATACCCAATGTGAGATAAGTGAAAAAGAGTGGAAAATTACAAAAGTACAAGTAGCCTAGAGGGAGAAGAGAGCAGGAGGAGGTAAACAGGAAACAGGGCTTAGGTACAACCAGTCAACTGGAATGTCTGTCTCTAAGGACTAAATTCAAGATACAGTATCTGCCTCTTCTTTGTGAACACCATCTGGCCCCCTTACTTACAGCATGCAGGGAAAGGAGGGAAAAAACTCCTGACTGTTAGCTGGGAGGGCACTGTGTGGGTCAAAGCTGGGTGGCCCATTTTTTGTTAATGAACCTGTGATTACCCAACAGCATACTGCCAGTTACAGTAAATGTAAAGGAATTGGTTTACCTGCCTCAAATCAAATCCATCTAACTACAAGATCAAGAAATTATTTGTAAAACTTAAGCCTTTCAAAAGTGTTGTAAAGTGAATAAAAATCAGTACCATATGAGGTCCTTTATCTGTCCTTATGCTTATAGTCTGGCCTATCCCCAGAGCTGTCCCTGTCTTTATATCTTTCCAGCCACATACACTATGCAGCTGGGTCACTTTTTTCTTCTCCTCACTTCCACAGGACTCTGCCCAATGGCTCCATTGTCTGCACCTAGCTGCCCATTTATTCCTCTAGTGCAGGAAAGCCAGGCTGGGCAGCAGCCATACATAACCCCTTTGTTCCCTCCCAAGAATCCCTATCAGCCCATCTGCTCCCCTAGCACTGAGTTGGGGGAGGGGGCAGGAAGTATGTCAATGGTGATTCCTGCTGAGATGAGTACCCTTCCCTTCCTTCACCTAGGCAGCTGAAGGGCTTGCTGGATACCTGCCAGATCAGGGATGAGAAATGCATGCTTCTGCAAACACCACCATTTTCCCCTAGCTCAGCAGTAAGATCCCAGTCTGGTACAGTCTGAGCCAATAGTGCTTCTACAGGTGGGCCACAAACCGAGCCATCTCTAGAAGTCACCAGTGCCACAGGACAAGCAGCCTTTTCTCCCCACCCCTGAGAATGAAAGAACTGATGTTAGCCTCTCAAGTTCATCTTCCCCCATCAGTCTGTCAGACACTCATGCTGCTAATCAAATATGGATGACCAGGCCAATAGGGCTCCATCTCTCTATGTCATGGGGGTGGGTTTCAGTAGCTCTGCACCTTGTGGTCACAAGCATTAGCATGTCTGGAGGATGAGGTGAATGTCAAGGTTGAACAGTTTCAGCCCTTTTGTAAATGGTGTCTTGCTACAAGCACTATGGATGTCAGTTGTGGAAAGGGGAGCACTAATCAGCTTTTCCTGAAGTAAGTATGTTACCCACATGATATACCACAACAAGGCAAAGGCACATCCTGTAAGAGGTGGCCATGGGGGGGACAGGAAACTAAGAGGATCATTCCTGGAACAGTGGACACTGGCATCAGAATGGATCAACCACCACACATCTTTGTGGGTGATCCACCATGTTATTGGCACAAATGGCAGAATTCTTTACAGAAGCACTGTACACTGACAACAGCTTACACTGCCCATGTTTTGTCAAAGAACATAAGGCATTTAGCCACGTCAGGGTGGCAGTTGAGACAGCTTGAGAGTGTGTAGCATTGCCTTGCACAGACACCCTTCATGGACATGCTATAGAGCACAAGTACTCAACTGCATTATCATATGTATTTATTGTATATCACAAGCCAAACCTCAGCTACAGTGACACTTGCAGAGGCAGATGCAGGATAGGAGGCTGAGGCTGGCATTGGTGCAGGGGTTAATGATGACAAAGGCACAAAGGCACAAATGTGTGGACTGCTATCAAATCTGTCTCCATCTTGAGTGAACATCTACCCCATCACTACAGGGTGAAGGTGCCAGCTTGCCAACAGATGTACCTGAGGCTGTACAGTATGAGGGTTCACAGTCCACAGTGGAAAAGGGACCCATGTAGCTTAAGCCCAACCCTCCAGCTATAGCATTTGATGAGCATACTGCACCTATACCCACATACTCCAACCTTCCAGGGGTACTTGATGCTGTCACATGCCACAACTAGCTTCAAGTATCTGCAAGATGCAAACTACAGCCTGCTGCGAGTCAAAGAGTGATGAAGTCCTGACTACACTCCAGACAGCTCAACTTCAACTAATAACTTGGGTATAGAGAGCACAGGGACAACTGGATGGCCACACCTATCGTGCAGGGAGGAGGGTGTGCTGACTGCCACTTGTTGAGGCCTTGTGAGGGTGGGGGCTCACTGAGACTAGGCATTGCAGAGGGCTGAGAAATGCTGCTGTTATGGCCTAGGGATGGGCATATCCTTGAGCCATTCTGCACAGCCAACTCAGTCTAACAACATGTACATGCCATCAGCATGCAGGGAAGGGGAAGTAGAACTCGGTATGAAAAGCCTTGGGCATGCACTGCGGTTTAACACTGCAGCCCCCTCATGTAGGTGCTGAATCCTCTTCCTGATCCACTGGCAGCATCAGCAAGAGAGAGGGACAGAGGTTGTATAGGATTAGTTGATCTGCCCTACTTCTTTCTCTGTGGATTCCCACTCCTGTTCTGCCAGCAGTTTCACTGGGTTTATGTCAACAGCTTGACACCACTTTCCCCGAAAGCAAAGCTCCAAAAATTTTTCAATGAAAGCACTTTTGATGAAACTTGATTTTTTTTTTTTTGCTGGGGGGGGGGGGGCAGTCCCCATATGAGGAATCCCTGACACCCCCAAATTTAAACATTTCTACTCCAAAGTCGCACAACAGTGGAGCAAGGGAAAGCCGTTTGGCAAAAGTACTATTGGCAAAACATTTTTGCTGAAATGGTAGTCGCCTAAACTGATGTCAACTGATTGACACGCTCCCACTCCATTAGGGTGAAAGGGCGGATAAGTACCAGACAGGGAAGTGGAGAAATA
Source organism: Protopterus annectens (assembly GCF_019279795.1). NCBI lineage: Eukaryota > Metazoa > Chordata > Ceratodontiformes > Protopteridae > Protopterus > Protopterus annectens. Next base: position 1,117,200,159 of record NC_056733.1, on the reverse strand, counting down.
AAGCAAGCCAATGGTTAGCTGTGGTCATGGATCCAAGAAAAAAAAGATGTGAATTACAGGAGAAGGAAGAAGTACATTTTGAACAAAAGCACAGATTTTGTTCACATACTACTACAAACTTGGAAGAAAAACCACTACAAATATAATGTGTTCAATTCTTTATAAAGACAGCATACTTAAACAGATATTCCATACCCATACAGTGACTAATGGAAAGGTACAGCAGTAAACGCAGCCATTCTCAAATCATTTACTACTCCGTTCAGAATGTTAAGATGAAACAAAGGTGGGAGGGGAATGACAAGACACACATCACTGTGATTCCTTCCATCAGACAAACTGGGGTCATGATTCTCACAGCTACAATTCTCTAGGCCAAATATACAAAAAAAGCCCACCAAACACACACATACATACATACACACACACACGCACACACACACACACACACACACACACACACACACACACACACACACACACACACACACACACACACAGTATCTAGTGCAAAATGAGGGCACCTCCACTATTTTAATTCAAGCAGAAGAGCAGAACATAATGTACCAAAAAGGGGTTCCCTCCAGAGAGGGTAAAGATTAAAGTAGCATTAATAAAAGTTTGGCCGTCCCATACCTAAAAGCTCTGCAAATGCTTAACTGTGTGCTTTGTAATGATAAGCAAGCTTATTTTCCCTGAAGACTTGCATACAGCAGAAGGGCAACACTCCAGGGGTAAAGTACAAGTAAAATGGTCAAGCTTTATCAAGAGGGTGGTGGACTACCTAAGGTATGTATATCTGCTTGGACACAAACGTGTTAAATATATAATAAAACTGGACATCAAATGAGGGGTACAAATGACTGTAAGAAATTTTCTGAAAATCAAGTAAAAAAAAATAATGTTTAATGTTTCACACAGGCTAACTTGGTCTAATCTGCAGATATGAAGTAAAGCAAGACTAACTAAAATACATAGAACTTCAGCAGTACTAAACCTTACTTTTGTTAATATTCTGTTCTATTATTTGTCCCAGTGGTGCCTGGCACCATTATTCACAAACTGTGCTTTGTTCAAATGCTAGCAATTTGAACAGTACTTGGAGGCACACCAGGCTTAAGCTAATTGCTGGATGACATCGGAAGGCGTTTTTCAAATGCTGCCAGACCTTGCAGTAATTATAGACATCTGTCACTGCTAGCCACTCATTGCTAACCCTGACATCAATATACAACTGTAACAGTAAACTGCCTGCAGGCACAGCAATAGAGGCCAGCAGCAAGAAGAGGGCAATTGTCTGCTTCAGTCTAGTGATCTGTCAAAGGTTTGAAACTGATTCTTATATCCTTAGGATAATGCTTTGATTTATTGTACAGCCTTTTTAATATTAACAGCTGGAACCACCTACATTGGAAGACCCTGTGGCTAACCAATGTAGCCACCTTTCAACAGAGGCCAAGTGGTGGCATATTCCTTTTACCAGTAGATCACTACAATCCTGCTAACCAAAGTGTCAGAAAACTACAACATGCATTCTTATAAGTAATTTCATAGCATCTGCAATTTATTACTTTGTGGCTAAAACCATTACTGTTCCATTACAAAAATCACATATTTCTCAAGAAAAGAAAAATACTAAAACAAAAGAAGAGATGGGTTCAAAAGCTTGGGATAGCTTAAAGGTGTGATGGGAGTATGTCAGGTGAAATATGTTATTTGCATAGGTCATAATCAGCAGACGCAGTAACAGTCTAACAGGTGCAGCAGCATATATTTACATTACATACATTACTCATACTGCTAGAAAAAAAAAAAAAAGACAACACATTTCTGTACTGGCATTTATGTTAAAAAAAAAAAAAAGAAAAGAAAAAGAAACAGTTGAAATTTTGGACTGCATGAACCTTTCTGAATCTGAGTCCAAGATGGACTTCAGTACATAAAAAATCAGATCTCTCAGCTGCTGGAGGTTCAGTCAAGTCACTTGCTTCATAGACAGCATACCTCGAAAAGCATGAATACTTCTTATGCAATATCTGTAAATATAACACAGTTCAGCAAAACGCACGTGAGAAAGAAAATGAGAGAGGCAGAAAGGCAAAACCTCCTCAAAAATTATTGTAATTTCCAGCTGACATAATACTTGGGCACAGACAAACCCGGAGATAAAGATTAAATTCCATGGCACGAACCATTCCCTACATAACACCAGGATGCCACAGCTTGATAAACAACAAATATTTGACTGGCAGACCTCTAAATAACAACTTTTTTGCTATTTTCTAGCAAATCTGTCGGATACTCCCAGGTGTAAACATGCATTAAGCCACTCATTCTGATCACTTACTGCTAAAGCAATATAACTTCCCAAATTAAGCCCCTGATGTTAGTCATTAGCTTGACATTTTGCATGCCTTGTCAGCAACCTGTAAAATGGTCTGAGAAGTAGTGGGAAAAATCCAAGATGGGTAGAATGTGCTCAGTGACTGTGCAAAGTTCCAGCACAATAGTAGACACATAGCTTTCTGAAGTTCATCACATAGCGGTAGCTATGAAATATCTGGCAGTATATATTACACCATGTTAAGGCTACAATCTGCTAATGAGCTTCATGGTGCAGCTCTGTGTTTAATTCCTTCACCTCTCCACTTCATACTGTAAGACTACAGTACTGTCTAACTAACTAAATTTACTGAATCACTCATGTAAAAATGTCTTTGTGCCTAATTTTACAAAAAGTGGCTATTTTATAACTTGAGGATATCATTCAATGGTTTTCAGAAATATAGGGCACCTTGTCATGATATCTGTTAAAAAGTGCACTAGCCCAGATGACCTGGGTATCCTCACCCTAGTTGAACTTCAGTAACTCCAAGCTCTCGCAGCCAGCCTCCCAAATTTCTACATGTAGCTACATACGCATTCTGTCCAGCACTGCATTTTATTTCATCAAATCCTAAAGCTAAGAAGAACATTCACAAAGGTGAAGGTCTTGAAATGAAAAAAAAGAGACAAGTAATGACAGAGAGCATCCTTAACAAAAAACTAAAGGGAACTCTCTGTTCAAAACCCAGAATTAAGATGTAGACAAATTTTACTTTTACTAAAATCAAACTTGCAAAGGGGCATGATTATCTCAATTTAGAGCCACTGTTCATTTTCTTAAGAGGTTTGGACTTAATATAAGCTTTAAAACATTTTCTCCGAAATGCTATTCCATGTATTTACTCCTTTTTCAGTAAAGCAGTGCTTCTTTAAATTCTACTCATTACGGATTACAAACTTAACTTGTCTTATGCCTCAGCATTTTCGCAAATTTGAAAATAACATACTTGTTGCATTTTTGCAACTTCTATAACACATTTGTAGACCTGTTTTAGGCTGCTTGCTGATTTGTCCTCCACTACAGGATTTGGAAAGCCCTCTCTGGAGGTGCAGTAATACAGCTGCCACTGTGTGAACCCTTCTCCAATTTTTACGGCCACCTCTTCCTAACACCTCACTGCACTAAAGGCTAAATCCAGAACTCTATCAACCTATACTGCCATCCAAGGCTTTCAGAAACTGTTCATCTAACTACAAATCCACCCACTAAGTACATTATACTCAATCTCAGGCTTCTATGCTTTAAACATACAATTCTGCAAATTTTGGCATAGGTTTAATAAATTACCTTGGCCCAGTCGATTTATCACCATTATTGTGGGCCTTTTCCATTCACCCTTTCATTCTGCCATTCAAAATAAGAGGGCATCATGACACAAGCATAATTTTCCTCTTGCCCTCTCAGTTAGGCTAGCTATGGTAACAGTAAGGAAACCTGGATCAGCTACCACGTTCTAGAGCACCAGTCCAGTTTCTACCCACTAAAGGAAACATTCATAGATGCTGCCTTCATCCTACAGACAAACAAATGAATGTTCATAGGTATATACTACAGAGCTCCTCACTGACCCTATCCATCTAACCAAAGACAATTGGAACAACCCGGGATTAACATGGCTAGGTTATAAAGGCTCTAGGGCAGCTATGAACCAGACTATCGACCACCAGAGCCTATGTATCATAGGTATTTATTAAGAGGTGGTATCTTACTTAAGAAGTTTCTAGAGGTTATGTGTGTGTGGGGGGGGATGTTAGCTTGGGCATTACTGTCTCCATTTGTCTATCAGAGACACTGGGACTAGACTTGGGCTGAATTTTCAATTTCCCATCCATTGGTCGAAGTTACAATTCAATAGGGTTAGGGATGGACTCTGCATCACATGGATGGGAAGCCTGTCCACAGCATGGAGATCCTCTGAGAAACATATCTGACTCACCAACTTGTCTTACGTATGTTACAAACAAAATTTAAATATGGATATAGTGGGTCTGTCACTGCTTGTTTTGCGGATGTGCAAAAGGTCCATCAGAGCTGGATCCAAAGATGCCTTGTATACCAGGCATAGACTGCCTCTCAGTAACCTGTAGGAGACAAGAGTATAGAGACAGGGCTTCAAGACAATCCATATAAGACAGTGTGTTTATATCCTGGATTTTCCTGGTAAGGAAACTCTGTGGACATTCCAACTGTTGCATATGTCTGGTCAGGTACATGCCAAGGGGGGCACTATACTCAAAGATGGGTCTAATAAGGGCCATATAAATTAGCACTATAACGTTCTTGGACCTGGATGTCACTCCCTTACTTATAAGTTGGGTGGCAGTTTTCCCAAAAGGTACTGTAATTTGCAGTCATCCGTGAATTTGGTCAGACAAAGGTCCCTGACATTAGCCTTTACCTTGGGGAAGTAGATGTCAAATAGGAGGGGTCTCAGCATGGAGTCCTCATATTTATGAGTAAAAAAGCTCAATAACCAAATAAAAACAACATTAGCCTACAAATTTCAGTGTACTGGCGAATATGTTTCAGATGAAATCTCCACTTAAGTACCAGAGTGTTTTTGTTCATGCATCCTTTTTCTTGGGTATTCCTACTTGGACATCTCAAGCCCAAGTTTTTTTTATGAGTCCACTGGTAGTGTACAAACCAGGATCAGAGTGACAGCGAGAAAAGGAAGAACAAAAATGCATGTTTACATCAGTGCAATCTCCCAGTTTATATATATATATATATATATATATATATATATATATATACAAAAAACATGCGTGTGTGTGTGTGTGTGTGTGTGTATATATATATATATATATATATATATATATATACATATATGTGTGTGTGTGTGTTTGTGTGTGTATATGTATATGTATATGTATATATATATATATATACACACACACACACACACACACACACACACACACACACACACACACACACACACACACACAAGGGTGTTAGGGGGGTTGCTGCCTGCAAAAAGTGTTTTTTAGGTGCAATGTTCTTCAATAATTTTTGCAACCAGTAGTTGCATCCTTAAAAGGAATCACCATATGTTTTAAACATGAGCAGTTAGTTCTGAAAAAATATATGGGATAATTTAGATTAATAATTGAGTACAATGCCCCTTTTGGGATGTACCTTACCAGACACCTGCAGCAACTGGAAAGACCCCAAAAGTACATCACCAAGAGGATCAAAGGGCTCAAACAGATGACATATGCTGCCCGGTTAAAGAAACTCCAGCTCTACTCAGTGGCATACCGCCTGTTCAGAGGCGATCTGTGCCTGACACATAAAGCCATGTCCAACCCAGAATTAATGGACATGCTGCAACTCAGAAAATCCAAATCCCATCGAGCTACGCGCTCGAGAGACTTGAACCTCAGCACTGAAATAAATAGGACATGCTGGAGGGACAGATTCATAACCCAGAGGCTCCCTTCACTGTGGAATAAAATTCCAGTCCAGGTTAGGCAGAGTCCCTCATTGACTCTCTTCAAGAGGAATCTTGATGAGTGGATGGGAGATCGTAGGTTTACCCCGGGTATCACTTCTGTGTCACTGTTAGACAGAGGCACAGTATACTAACCTCGAAAAAGGGCATAGCAAAATAAATTTAAAATGGGTGGCGAAAGCCAAACACATTCTGGCTAGGCTTATAAATGCCCTAGGGCAGATAGCCTAGTATGAACCTATGAACCTATAATCTACTGTAATCATAAAGTAAGCCACAACAGCCAATTTCACACACAGACTTTTCCATTTATTACACTGAATTTAATAATTCAAAGTCTAGAAGAAAACTCTACACTAGCAAGCTAGGTAAAAGATTATACTTGTACTTGGATATCAAAATAATGGTATACCTTAATTATGTATTCTGGTCTTTGCACATCAAAGCTTGAAGCTCTTACTACAATACTAGGAGGTGTTCACTAATGTCTTGCAAAGTACTTGAGCCTTTTTTTCTCTTGTTAGTATTGCATGCATGAGCAATAACCCACTTCGGTCAGACAAGTAAAGTTAAAGCACCCCTCCCCCCCCCAAAAAAAAAAAAACACTTGCGCAAGTTTAACATGAACTACTCCCACAAAATAACAAAGACAAGACATACTGAATAAGAGAAAACATTTGAGTAAATGAAAATAAACATCAGGTTACTTTCAAATTATTTTTATCAGTTTCATTAGAAATTGTTTGTTCCAGTACAGATATACACATCTTCAACAAGGCCTGCTAGAAGCAAATATAAACATTAGAGTTATGAGGGCTGTGGAGTCTTGCAAGGAATAATAATCAGAGGCAAGTCCACTACTACCATTACCTGTCTCCTGAAATGTCATCCCAGAATGTTAAACAGCAAATGTCAGCTCTAGAAAGGTACAAGTGAATATGGTGACTGTCTACAAGTAATGTTGTTTTCTGGCAAACTGAACTTGAGGTTAAGCCACATTCCTCAAGACTGACAATCAACAATGTTCTATGGTACACCTAGAAATCTGACATTTTGTCTTGTGGTAGTGTAGTTTCTTTTTATCTGCAAGCTATAAATAAATCCTCTCTTATTCTACAAGCCATTCCACAGTTCCAGATTCCAGCATTCACTGACTCCAAGATCATTAAAGACTGGGAATTCTTGAAGGAGCCAGATCAGGATAAGTTCCTCAGTATATGTCAAAGTAGGACCCTTAAGCACTAGTGCTAAACATTTCATTCCTATAAAGCATATTTATCGTATCTGCAATGAAGCCAGGGTATACAGTTATAAGATGCTGCAGAAGATACAGCCATATCTCATATGTGTCTTGATGGCAATGGTGAACAGACTTTATATGAAATCTCAGGGAATGCTTCTGGCTCCAGTGTTCATCAGCTGCTACTAGATCTGTATACATTACACATAGGAACATATATACAATATACATATATGTAAAGTACAGAGAAATTCATGTATACACACACATGGACACACAAATATACGCATCCATACATGCAAATATATATATGCACACACACACACACACACACACACACACACACACACACACACACACACACACACACACACACACACACACACACACACACACACTTCACAGCACAGCAGCTTCTTGTGCCTGCCTTAACATATCAAACCTTTTTCTACAGGGGCGCACTACCTGGTTAACTACATTACTGACAATGCATCTGCATGTTTGTTTTACGTATGCACAGCTGACACAAACAGCATCTCAACTCTCCTTGATTATTCATTGTGTGTAACAGCTCCGTGATCAGTTGTTTCCAGCTCTACCTTTTTGTTGTATTTCTTTTTTTAATCAGGTCATATGACTGGCCCCATTTTTACTTAATTCTGCTGCTTGATTTCATGTACGTGATTCCTTCCATCCACCTCGTCAATTAATAGGTACTTATCCTGATTCACCTGTCCTCCACAGCTGTCCACCTTGCCAAATCTGCACTCACAATATGTCTTAGGTCACAGCTAAACAAAATGTAGAATGGTATGCTGAAGAAGGAAAAAAAACAACAAACAAAACAGAAAGGGAAGAGTTCTAAACAGCTCCCATATGCTTCATACAATCTTTGATGAAGCATAAATTAAAATCACTAATACACAAAATATTTCTCTGTGCAAAACTGTTCATGATTACCAATATATTAAAACTCATACTGATATCAAGTTGTTGATTTAAACTGTCTTTAAATCCAAAGCATATGAAGAAGATCAAAGTAGCCTGCATTCAGCAGAAACTATTAATTACACAATATACGGTCGTTTTCAAGTGAGCTGCATTTTAAAATGGGTCCCTTAAAATACGATTGCTAAATGCCTTACAGTGTTGTAATGTGAGACAGGTTCAAATCTTATTACTTCCCTGAAATTAAAACCTAAGTTTTAATACTGTTCAAGTCAAACAATGATTCCACACATTATTGCTTTTGAAATCCCCTGATGATCATAGGGAAAAATGCCCCGGAGATAAAACTCTCTTCGATAAACAGAAAATGCAGTTTGCACTCTTACCCTCTTTGTCATCACAAAAACAGGATTTAATGCCAGTTCTTTCAAAAAAGACTTTTTTGAAGCGAATGTGCACCTTGTGAGCCATTTGTAAAATCAACTCACTTTCTCTTATTTATTACTGCAGAGAGGCAAGACAATAAAGCAGTCGCAACAGCTAATAAATTACAGGTCTTTAAAATAATACTCATGTTACTGGTCAGTAAAAGTTTCTACCCCAGGTTACATTTAAATGTTACATATGTAATATTTAATCTCAAATCTTTTAATCATATACATGTAAACTGGGCAGAAAAGCTAGGAAGAAATTCAGCACAAAGTTTGAAAATTAGAAAGCAACTAAAATGCCAGTGAGGAGGGAAGAAAATAACAGAAGAGGTAACTGGAACACAAACAAGACAAGAAGGTAGGAAGGTAGCAACAGATAAACTCTGAAGGTGAATGTAAGACACAGACACACAGGATAAAGAGCTCAAGGGAATGAGCAATGGATAGACACACTGACTGCAGTAACTGGTGTCAACTGATCCAGAATCAAGTCATTTAATACATAGGTACTATGAGACAGCAGCATTTATTAAATGCAAGAAAAGGCCAAAAAAGAGCAGGTGGGGGATTTTGAACAAGATTACTAAACTAGCATCATTAACATACAGACAAATGTGTAAAGTAAGAAATCTTCATAGTCAAACATCTCTCATGTGCTTTTTTTCAATGTTAAAACAGAATCACTTTTACATTATGTTATGTTACACAGTTGCAATTGGAGAAAAAAAGGAAATTATTTATCTGGTCTTCCCTTTTTCTGCAGCTAGTACCTTGTAGACTCCCCTCCTATGCCTCTTTTCTCAAGCCTGATACCCATCCCAAACCTATTTAAAAGAAGGTGTTGTCTTACAATCTACTACCTTCAAATCTAACATGTCCCATTTATCCACTACTCTTTCTGTAAAAATGTGCAATCACGTCTATTTTGACCATAATACCCCTAATTTTGTAAGCAATCTTCCCTCTGCCTTTCCTCTTGATTAATATGCCATCAATTATTCCTTATCTTTGTGTACCTACAGCTTGTCTTTGCATTTTCACCTACCTTCAACTGAAAAACAGCATTAATAATCAGTCAATTTTTTTTACTGTTTGTCCTCCAGTCCATTCAATACTCTAACAGCCCTTCTTTGTACAGTATCGACTTGCTTGACATCTTTATCCATGTATGGGCACAAGAAATTAATATTGTATCTTAGCTGCAGACCAACAAAGGATACTGTCAAACATTTTAATGAACATGGATATGGCTTTCCAGCTGTTACTATCACAACAAGATGTTTCTCCTGATGTGTTTAGGATCACTTCTTTCAGCTGGAACTCTACATTTTGAATTATTAAAACCCAGCTGAAGTTATTTATTTTCATATTGCCTTTGTTTACTCTGGGGAAGTCTGACTTGGAAAAAAAAAACACAAGCCCCATTTCAGTGGAGGCCTGGGGAGAAAAGCTCCACAAAGAAATTACATCATGCAAAATAAGAAAAAATTGCATATACAAAATGAGATGGAGGCTCCCTGTTGAAATGCTGGCACTCAAAATGCCAAGTGTCAACAAGTTGAACAAAAAAGACCAAAACTCCAGGAGAAGAGTGAATCGCGAACATTTCTATTTTCATTTAAATGTCTTTTCTTGCAGTGGTGGTAAGCCTTCAACACGCCTTGTACTTACACATACCAACTCCAAGATCACCATACCTCAGAAAAGGCAATATTCTGAAAAATGGTCATCTCACACTTAGTATATGTAACTCTGTTTTTTTATCCTTCAGTCTCTTGTGTTTTGGGACTTGCTTTAGCAGGTCGCAACATCCCATCCTGAAATAGATGTGCACACCATTTGTACTTACAGAAAGAGATCAGAAGGTGGAAAGTAAACTACTGATTTTTGTGACGCCTGTGCCCTGGCCCAGCAATCAAGGAGCCTCAATCCTCACCACTAACACCAGAGAGGGCATCTCATATATGAGGAAAGGATAACAAATACACACAGTAAAGTGCAATTTCCCTTAAGAGCACACAGAGATCACAGTCAGTCCGGGGCTGGTCACTCCCTTGCTCTCCAGGTCCCCAATAAGACTCCCCACTGGCATAGCTATAGGGTCCAGATCTCAGCCTAGCTGGGCAATCTAAAATCTCCAGCACCCTCTGTCCAACCAGTGCTTCGTGTACCTGCCCAAGTAGCTGACACACACACAATTTGAGATAAGAGTTTATACAACCACATAGACACTTCTGGGGAAGGCTGGCACAGGTTCTCCAGCTGTGCCCCTTTAACTCAGACTATACGGTAGTACCCTGCCACCACCCAGCTAATAATTATCAGCTACTCAAAGGCCCTTAAAAGGGTGTCCAATTATTACTGTGCAATATTATCATCCAATTGGTAGAAGTGACTAAATAGTCAAGGCTCATTAGGAGTGACTTGGACAGTAAACTCTATAAAGATGGAATGTACTCTGGAGCTCAAATTATTCCTACACAAACCAGTCACTGTTAAAATGTTTTAAAATATTTAATAATAATTACAACCACAAGACAATCCTTTCTACTACACAGTCAGTGCTAGTCAAGAGTTTAGAGATCACACAGAAATACTTAAAATAAATCAGCAGTACAGTTATGACATCACAGAAAAACACTTAGCCTAATATTTCTAGTACTAGCTATCTCTAAAAGAAAACACAAGTCTAAGATAACTTACATGTGAGCAAGAGGCAGTGTTGTAAGTTGGATGATCAAGACATAAATGCTTAATGCCTTCTGATTCTCTCTTTTTAAATTGCTATTGCAGTTCTGATAAACATTACATCATTGTTTTACACTTTCCTGGTGTTCCCAGGCTACAAATTAAACTGCATTTACATTCTTAACATCTCCTTTTGTTATCTTGCAGCTGCTGGTCAGGAAACAGAGCAATAAAAATACATTTGCATGTTTAAATCTTGCAATTTAACTCTTGGTTATTACAAGGAATATAACTTAAAGTCAGGAAGGTGTATCAAAGAAAAGAACAGATGTATGTTTCTTATTTTGTGTGCAAGGGGCCAATGATTTGAAAACAGCCCAAAGGTAATCTTTATCCACCACTGGCCAGAATGCATTTTCTTTTGATGAGGTGTGGGTTTCAATGTTGTTTCAATGAATGTGAGTTTCAAGGGCAGAGAAGTTTAATGCCAAGTCTATTTTCATGGTGAGATGTATTGTGTTGTTTAGCAGATTGTCTGTTAGTGGGCATTGTTGTGCTGCAAAATGTAAAAATAAAATCCAAATAATCATTGTAGAAGTAAAGCAGTATGCACACATTAGTGTTTATGGTAAATGGAACGAAATAGCCAGGTAATGGGACATTGGAATGGCTGCAGGGGGACTCTAGTGCCATATTTTGGTTCTTTGTTCTTGTGTTTGAAAGCTGGTATCCCACAATTCCATTGGAGTGGGTGGGGTTACATAATTATGTATGCAAATTAGATGTTAATCAGCGTACAGATTTGCACCTATTTTTCATGAGCCTTGTCCAGATTTTTGATATTTCCAGGTTGAGAGGTATGCTACCCAGTCTTCACATTTCTCCCCACCGAAGAACTCAAGCTAGTTTTTCAAGTGACCCTTGAGAAACGTCGCTTGAGAGGGTTAGGTCCATAAGAGTGTACTGCACCCCATTCCCTGTCTTGAAAGCCCATCTGCATTGGCATTGCTAACCTCACTGCGGTGCTGCACTGACATATCATATGCTTGCAACCCTAGGCTCCATCTTAGCAACTTGGCATTTCGCTGGCTGGCTCTGTTTAATCATATTAGGGGGTGGTGATCTGTCATAACAGTGAATTTCCTTCCATACAGATAAGGCTGAAGTTTCTGCAGTTCCCACACTATGGCTAGACATTCCTTTTTTACAGCTGCATAGCATTCCTCCCTGGGTTAGAGCCTACGACTGAGATAAACCACTGGGTGCTCTTCCCCCTCTGAAGAAATCTGGCTAAGTACAGCCCCCACCCCATGGTTTGAAGCATCCACCTGCACAACAAATTATTTGCTGTAATCTGGACTGGCTAACACAGAGGGTCCTCCCAAAGCTACTTTAAGCTTCTGGAATGCCTGCTCACATGCTGGGGTCCACACTGCCTTATCTGGCCTGTTCTTCCTTGTCAGGTCTGTGAGGGGAGCAGCTATGGTACCATAACTCCAGACAAACTTTCTGTAGTACCCTGCTGTCCCTAAAAATGCCCTCACCTGCTTTTTAGTAACAGGTGGAGGCCATGCCTGAATGGCTTCTACTTTCGCAGGTTCTGGCCCTATCTTACCACTCCCCACTCTATGTTCTAGGTAGGAGACCTCCGCCATACCCACTTGAGCTTTGCTCGGTTAATGGTCAACCCTGCCCTCTGTAGTCTGCCCAGCACCTCCTTGACATGCTGAAGGTGCTCTGGCCAGGAAAGGCTGTAGAAGGCAATATCATCTAGATATGCAAGGGCAAACCCTCCTGCTACGATCTACCAGCCTCTGAAAAGTCGCAGGGGCATTCTTAATCCCAAAGGGCATCTTTGTGAACTCATACAAGCCAAAAGGAGTCACAAAGGCTGACATCTCTCTAGCAATGGGAGTCAAGGGCACCTGCCAGTAACCTTGGTAAGATCAATGGTTGTAAGATACTTAGCCCCACCCAGCTGCTTGAGGGCCTCATCTGTCCTAGGCATGGGGTAAGCATCTGACTCTGTGTGACTGTTTAATTTCCTGTAGTCCACACAGAACCTGGTGCTGCCATCCTTCTTTGGCACCAGCACCACTGGGGAGGCCCAGGGACTGTTGGACTCTTGAATCGCCCCTAGTTCCAACATCTCCTGTACCTCCTCTCTCAGGGTCTGTTTGACTCTCACATGCACTCTATAAGGGGCCTGCCTGATAGGTTTTTGGCATCCTGTATCCACCTGGTGCTGCCCTCAGGTGGATGCACCCTGGTTTCCCAGTGAACATGTCCCCAAATTCCTTCAACACTGTTCATATTTCTCGAACCTGGGCAGGGGATAGCTGTTGGAACATTGTTACCCCTTACATGAGGTATCAGCCCGACCCTCACTGAGGAGATCAGTGCACAGATCTCCATCAGACTCCTCCTGCAATCCCCTGCAAATGCTCAGCACAAGGGCCTCCCTATCATGGTAAGGTTTCATCATGTTAACATGGTACAGTTTGTGCCCCTGCCATCTGCCTAGCAGTTCCACCATGTAGTTAACATCACTTACCTTTCCTATCACCTTGTAGGGACTTCTCCCAAGATGCTTGTAGCTTGTTGTGTTTTGACAGGAATGAGAACCATTACCTGCTGCCCCACAGCATTCTCTCTAGCTCGAACATTCCTGTCATACTACACCTTTTCTGTTGTTGGGCTTCCGCCAGGTTCATGAGTTCCCTGAGCCTTGTCCTGAGGTTTAGGACGTATGCCACAACAGACTCCTTGTGAGACTCGCACTCACCTTCCCACTCCTCTCAAATTAAATCTAGAGGTCCCCTCACCCTATGCCCATACAGCAACTCAAAGGGTGAAAACCCTGTGGATTCCTGAGGAACTTCTCTGTAAGCAAACAACAGATGGGCAAATATTTGTCCCACTCCCTCTTAAACTGATTTGCAAATGCCCGTAGCAAGGACTTGATTGTAGAGTTTAAGCTGTCAACAAGACCATTAATCTGGGGATGATAGGAGGTGGTCTTCATGTGCTTCACCCCACAAGACTTCCACAGACAAGCCAGCCAATCTGACATGAAACTGGCACCTCTGTCAGTCAGTATTTCTTTTGGGAAACCTACCCTGCTGAAAATCTCTAACAAAGCATTTGCCCCCTTCTCTGCCTCAATGGAGGACAAAGCCACTGTCTCAGGGTATTGTGCAGCATAATCCACTACCAGAAGGATATACTTTTTCCCTGTGGAACTTGGGGTACTCAGAGGACCCACAATAGCCATAGCTACCCTCTGAAATGGCTCCTCAATCACAGCCAAAGGCATCGAAGGAGCTCTCACCCTGTCTCCTGCCTTGCCTACCTTTTGGCACTGCTCACAGGTCCTGCAGTACCCTGTTACATCTCTGGAAATTCCAAGCCAATAGACGTTCTGCATAATATGCCTCTTTGTACGTTTTATGCCCATATGACCTGCAAAGGGAATATCATGGGCTATGGCTAGAAGTGCCAGATGGTAGGCTTTAGGCACTACCAACTGCTGTACTCTCTCACCTTCTATCCCTCCCTCAGGGGTCCACTCTCTGTATAGTACCCCTTTGTCCCAGTATACAGATTCCTCCTTCCATTGAGAATCAGGTGCCTCCCTAACTACCTTGCAATGTAGGGTCTTGAGAGCTGAGTCTGTCTCAACTCTCTCCTTGTAACCCTTCCCAGCTCCCCTTCCACAGGAAGTCTGCCATCCTCTGACAGTGGTGCCTCACTGTCAGCCTGGGTACTACTACTCACCTCTACCTTTGCAGTCACTCTGTCCAAGGGACCATCAGTACCCACAAGCAGCTGTGGCTTACCTTCAGTCTCACTGCTAAGGCATAGCTCACTCCCTGAAGTAACCATCTCACCAGTCCTGACTGCAAGTATGCAGTCTGCCTGGGTCTCTCCCAGGCTGCCAGGCCCACATGCTTGTCTGCTAGCCTGACTGCGTGTAACTGCATAAACACATGGTACTGCCTCATCCAAATATCCAAATCCTTCCCTATCAGGACATCTGCAGGATGGTAGTTCAGTATCCCTGTTGTCTCAAGCCAACCTACTATTGGCATTTTGTCTTTCCCACTTACTGGCTCCCTCACCTTTGGGTCCCCACCTTGCCTCCGTGGACACCTGTATGCCACATGGCCCCACTGGTTGCATTTAACGCTAGCTCCTGGACATGTACCTGGACTATTGGCTTCCCCTGCTACTGGCAGATTCTGTTGTCGCAGTCTGTGCTACCCACCATGGGTTCCTTTACACCCATGAGCAGTACTGGGGGTGCCCTCCCTGTGCAGGGCTGCCATGCTTGCCAGGTATAGGTCTCCCTTCTTCCCAAACTCATCTGAAATAGCACATTGTCTATCAGCTATCCAGATCCTCATGGCCTCAGGCAAAGTGCTAAGGGCTTGTTCCCTCACCAAAAGGTCTGCCAGCCCTTCAAAAGTGGCGACCTGACATCCACTCATCCACCTACGGAAATAAGTGCTCAGTTCAGCAACATATTCACATACACTTTCATCTGCCTTGCGTCTATGCTCACGAAACTTTTTCCTATACGTTTCAGGTGTTAGCTTAAACAGTTCTAAAAGACATTTCTTAACAGCAGTATAATCAAAACATGCAACGTCAGACATTTTAGATAAAATGGTTACAGCTTTACCATGGAGTAAGGGGGTCAGGAACGGTACCCAGAGCCCTTGGTCAACTTCATACTGTTTACATACCTCTCAAACATGTGAATGAAACTATCAAAATTATCCCCCTCTTTAAAATGTGGAAGAAATTTACTGACCTTTTGTGCTTCTGGGGTCCAGTTACTCCCTTCCCCATTACCTCCATGACTCTGGCGAAGAGTCAGCATCTCCTTCTCATGCTGCCTCTGCCTCCCTTGTTCCTCAGCTTGCAGATGTAAGAGTTTCTCATTCTCCTCAGCCTGCAAACATCACAGTCTCTCATTTGCTTCTAATTCCACATGCCTGGCCTCCAACTCAAGTCTGTTTAGCTCCAGCTGGATTTTTAAGTCCACTGCAGAAAGGTTGAGCTATCCATTCTCCAAGAGAACTATATCTCCACTGCCAGTTTGACTGCTCGCCTGGTTGCTGTTTTCTGATGCAGCTGTAACCAAGGCTGCAATCAGGTCTGCCTTAGTCAGGTTTCAATGTACCAGTCCTCTAGTCTGGCACATCTCTGCCAGCTGGCTCCTTGTCAGCTTTCCATACTCCTCTGCTGACATGCTGCCTGCTCACCCTGACTAAACAAGCTAACAAAATAAATAAAACAATTGTGATCTGAACTCTGAGTATTCACTGCATGGCTGTTTTAGAGTACAAAAACACCTTCAAAGCTCACTGTACACAAGCTACAGGATTCACTGTACCAACACCACTACAAGCCAATTAGTATTTGCAAACTAATTAATATGTGATGTGGATATGCCACCTCTGCCAAACACAAATGCGAGGATATGCCAACCACTGCCACCAATTCATATGTGAGGATATCCCAACCACTGTCACCACAAATGTGAGGTGGATATCCCAACCACTGCCACCACAAATGTGACGCCCATGCCCTGGACCAGCAATAAAGCAGCCTCAATCCTCACCACTAACACCAGAGAGGGTGTCTCATATATGAGGAAAGGATAACAAATACACACAGTAAAGTGCAATTTCCCTTAAGAGCACACAGAGATCACAGTCAGTCTGGGGCTGGCCGCTCCCTTGCTCTCCAGGTCCCCAATAAGACTCCCCACTGGCACAGCTATAGGGTCCAAATCTCAGCCAGCTGTGCCCCTTTTACCCAGACTATACGCTAGTACCCTGCCACCACCCAGCTAATAATTATCAGCTACTCAAGGGCCCTTAAAAGGGTAACCAATTATTACTGCGCAATATTATTATCCAATTGGTAGATGTGACTAAACAGTCAAGGTTTATTAGGAGTGACTTGGACAATAAACTCTATAAATATGCAATGTACTCTAGAGCTTAAATTATCTCTACACAAACCAGCCACAGTTAAAAGGTTTTAAAATATTTAATAATAAATAATTAAAACCACAAGACAATAATTTCTACTACACAGTCAGTGCTAGTCAAGAGTTCAGAGATCACACAGAAATACTTAAAATAAATCAGTAGTACAGTTATGACATCACAGAAAAACACAGTCTAATCTTTCTAGTACTAGCTATCTCTAAAAGAAAACACAAGTCTAAGATAATTTACATGTGAGTAAGAGGCAGTGCTGTCATTTTAATGATCAAGACAAAAATGCTTAATGCCTTCTGATTCTCTCTGTTTAAATTGCTACTGCAGTTCTGATAAACATTACATCATCGTTTTACACTTTCCTGGTGTTCCCAGTCTACACATTAACTGCATTTACATTCTTAACATCTCCTTTTGTTATTTTGCAGCTGGTCAGGAAACAGAGCAATAAAAATACATTTGCATGTTTAAATCTAGAAATTTAACTCTTGGTTAAAACAACAGAAAGAATTTCTTCATCTAGACTTTTCAGCACCACTGTCTACTTCAAAGGGTCACAACATGCTTTACTTTGGTCAGTAGAGTGCACTGTTGTCACATTTATTTCCAGTTCCACATTTAACAGTATTTCTTTACATTTAAGACAACAAGCCTGTAGTTTACATTCATATTTACAAATGACAGAATTATCTGCATAATTCTATCTAGCTAGGCTGGCAGCCTTCACCTTTCTCTACCAATCTTCACAACAAATATGGAAATTAATTTAACAGTTTCACACAGCTTATGATTACACCTGAATATACACCATGAACGTCTGTCTAACATTAAGTGGTATGCAAGTTTATTTTGAAGGAGAAAGAGGAAGGGAATATATATTAGAGAAAGGGAGGTGGGAGATGAAGAAAAGAACAAGTAATAGGAAAAGCAAAGTGGGTGGAGAGAGGTTGCACATTCAGTGAAAGAAAGGGTGGAACTTTACATTAAACTCCATTAAAGCTAAAGCTCATTTTACCAAAGCTGCTCAGAGGTTGGCTACTAGCCACAGATCTGCAGTATATCCAAATGCAATCCAAAGCATCTGGGGATATCTGCTAAGAGCTAAGTATCTGTTTATCCTGCATTGCATTTTTAATTTACTTGCGGTTTTTTATTGTGTTGCTGCTTATTTTTGTAACTTTGTTTTCCTGTTTTTTGCTGCACATTTTAGCTCAGCATAGACGATTCAGACTTGCTGAATCCAGTCTGCTTGGCATTGTCTGGGAACTAAATCCAGCTATCCTTCATAAAGGAGAGCCCCAATGCACCCTTATGACAGAAGAGTGTAGCCAAGGACCCATCTCAGTGGAGATTGTTGTAGTAAAGCTCAATACTGAGCATTACTAATGGTTAGCTTGTTTAAAAAGTGCTCAACTTCTCTCATATTTAAGCTTGGCGTTTGTGCACCACGCATTCCCTCTAGGGAACTGCTTGTGTACCTTCCCAGGCTTCCCTGCTTCTCTATGTGCCCGGACAGCAACTTAGCTGCACATTTTGTGGCATCACTGCAAGTCTCCACCCCCAACAATCACCCATAATATTGCTCATTATTATTAGTCCTTCAGCTGAGCCTGATTCATCTACCTCACTCCCCACTTTTTGTCCCTGAATATTCCTAACATAATGGACGGACAGTTCCCCAATGATTCTCCAGCAATCCTGATCAACATGGGCATCCTGAGGCAATGGAGCAATTGTGTCATGCATACTGGCAACCTATTACTTCTAAAACATTCCAATTCAACATGCGAGAGATGTTATCTATACTTCGAATATAGAATCTATGCTCTCTCACTCTCAACACATTAAAACAGATATGGATCAGATTGTCAGCACACACACTTCACCTCTTAAAACAACCAAGTGCACAACATATAACCCCACATACACGGAGGTACTGTCCAGAAGTATACCTAAAGAGCAGAGCCCTCCCAAGCGCAAACTGTCTACACATAATACAGTCCCAGCAGAATCCACTACACATAAACACACACTCATCAGTGTCTCACCAGCAAGCCTCTAAGGGAAAACACCTCTAAACCAAACGTCTTGGTCATAGGCGACTCCATCGTGAGATACACAGATGTATCACTCACCATGCTAGACAAGGAGAAAGTGACTGTTAGCTGCCTGTCACCTGCTAGGATCTGTCAAATCACGCATACACTCAAGTCTCTCAACAACAAGTACTGTTATGACTCTGTCATAGTCCATGTTGGACTGAACGACCTGAGATGTACCACAGTGGACAATATGAAGAGACATGACAGAGCTCTCTGATTATGTGTCCCAGGCAGGTATGTCCCTACCCTTAAGCAGCACTCTACCTTCACCTGGGATGATGCCACAACACAGACGGCTTAGTTTCTGGTGTCGATCCAGTACCTGTTCAGCCTGGGATGATACAGTAGATATACCACGCTGCTTTGCTAGAGATGGTTTTCATCTGTCACCTCTTGGCTTTCAGTTACTGGCAAAGGTACTTGCCTTCCCCATAGTGCCTTTTTTAGGCAATGTCACAAAAAACAAAATTCCCAATGTAAAATTATCCTCTAAAGAGAAACTCAAGGTTTTACTGCTTAATGCTAGGAGTCTAAATCAGAAACTGCACTCACTAGAAGCTCTCCTTACTCTGGAAGATGTTGATGTTTGTGCAATTACTCAGACATGGTTCAAGGCAGCAGAAAGTACCCTGCCATGCAAGGCTACAATACCTTCCACACGTTCAGACTGCAAAATGAACATGGAAGAACCAAAGGTGGAGGAGTATCAATCTTCATCAAAGATAAATACAACTCAAGAGTGGTTAGAGAGAATGACCCCTTAGAGTTATTTCAAGTACAGCTAACTGTAGGTAAGCCCCCCTCCATGTCACTGATAGTTACAGGTCCCTCACCATGAGCTATGCTATCCATCCTGCCTACCTGGACCTACTTGAGTCACTTGCAATACAGTGAAACACTCTGGTTATGGGTGACTTCAACTATCCTTCCATCGACTAGGAATCATATACAAGTACAAATATAATCACCCAAAAGTTTCTGGACTTTGTTTATTCAAATGCCTTGGTGTAGATAGTTTGTACCCCCACAAGGGGCACAAAGGTCCTTGACCTGGTACTCAGCAACATGGGAGATTTCTGCACCACCCCTTGTGTGGGGCCCTCCCGGGTAAAATCTGATCATAAATCAGTCTCATTCAAAGTAACAATCATACCTGGCCTCCCATCAGAAGCAACCAGGTTAAAAAACATCACCAAAGCAAACTATAGCCTCCTAAGTGACGGCATTAATAGTTTCAAACCCCCTGTCCCCACTGACAACAAGGGTGCCTATACTGAGGTATACGCCAATGCCCTGTATAAACACCTATACAAATGTATAGATTCAGCCTTACCTGAAAGGATCAAAACAAGGTCTTCAAGAAAAAGCAAGCCACCCTGGTGGACATCCAGCATAAATAGGCTATACAAAGAGCAAGAATATGCTGTCCAAAAGCAGGGAGGAATGGTCTCAGCAGTGGAAAAACACCCTCCACAGCTTGAAGAGGCAAATTAGACATCTTGACAAGGGTATAACATGGCTAGGCTTGTAAGGGCCTCAGGGCCATTAGCCTAGTAACCTCCTATGATCTTATGAAATCTTAGGTGTCAATTCTCAGACAACACTAAAAGTCCCTTTAGGTCCCTTTGAAGGCTTGTTCATTCTCTCTAAGTGTCATAATTAAATAGGTTAATCCTGTTCTCAATGCACCTAACCATATCTGGTACAGAGATGGGAAACAGTAAGGGTTCCAAGTCTGTCCCTTATGTAATCACAATGACCACCTCTTTCTCCTTTGATCGTTTTAATGCCTATCTATCTATCTAGAAAACATACCACCTATACAAAGTCTCTTCAGTTTGCCTATCGATCTCTTCTTTGGGACTCAGTCAAAAGCTTTAACCTGGTGGCTTACTTTGAGAACTTCTATGTGAACCAGTCATGCCTACCTTCTCCCTAGTCTCTTTTATGGCTCACATATTCTCACTAAACCTCTCTCTTAACAACATTTGAAAACACTTATAATAAAGTTAGATTTGCAGCTAATCAAACCTTTAAATCTCACCACTGTCTTTCTCTCAACACATGAAACTGGTTAGAATTACCCCACCAACTACTTCTCCTCCAGCTTCAGATCATATATCCCATGCTGTATAAGTCCTCCCTTTGTCCCGATATCTTCTCATGTGTCTCTTTCTACACCCTTACCAGGGCTCTTAGAAGCTCTGATCAAAATTTATTACAATTCTACAAACCAAAAACTTCAATAGGTCACAATCTGTACAGTTACTTTCCCTCCCTCTCTTGTAACAAACTTCCCCTGGATATTAGGAAGCATAAGTCACCCTCAATAATTCAAAATTACTCTCAAAAACTTTCTGACTAGCACCAGGACTGGCCACTGTAAACACCCTCCCTGGTCTTATCCTTACTCACCTGCCACAGACTCTCTGGCAAAACTGCCCTCCTGCCTTCTTTTTCACTCCTGACTACTAAATATAAACCCTCTGACACTTCTTACACGGCATATAACTTACTTAAATTGTATCTTATGACTAAATTCTCTCATTCTACTTCATTTACTACCTGCATATATGAACTTCTCCAAACAACTCTACTTCTGATGTGATAGTATTACTATCTTGTAACCGTCTCAGGCTAACTGCATTTAATTGCTCATTTAAGCCCATCCTGTACAAACCAATGCTTTTACTTAACCTGCAACTCAAATGATTGAACATAACCTGCAACTCAAATGATTGAACATTTTTATACTGTAATCTATGGATTTACTATTCCAGTTATTATACTACTTTAATTTTTTATTAATATTATTATTTTTTGTGGATAACTGTGGTGGTGGTGCTGCGGTAGCGCTGTCGCCTGACAGTAAGACATTGTCCCGTTTGATTCTCACCTAGAGCGTCTTCTGTCTGGAGACATGCGTGAATGGGCGTACCTTCGTTGAAGGTTGTGTATCAGGGCTGGCAACTCGGCACGTAAAAATCTACTGCCAATCATTAGCGGATCGGAGTTCTGCTGTGGCGACCCCTAACCGGGAAAAGCCGAAAAACACAACATTATTTTTTGTGGATAATTGTGGAGCTTTTCTCCCCGGGCCTCAGGTGAAAAAGGGCAACAGCTCAGTCAGATTATCCTGATCAATAAATATCAAATACATACATACATATATAAATAAATAAAATTGTAGCAGACTGGGCCAACTTGACCAGCTTTCCACAGACCTGTACTGTTACTTACCATGAAAGTTGCAGGTTGCTTTTCTGCCGGAAACCCTCTAGCCTTTCCCTAAGTATCTTCCTCATAGCTTTTTCTGCCACAAAAGTCAGCTGTATGGGTGTACAGTTTCCAAAATCAATTTTAGCACCACCCACCTTGAGGAATAGTGCAACCACAGCTTCCTAGAGGCCTAAGGAACCTTGCCACCGCTGACTGACTGGATGGACAGTTCTGTAATGAGACCAGTGAGTACACTCCACCACTGGGTTCTTTTGGAATATGGTGCCTTTTTCTCCCTTAACTTAGTGAGTTTCCTTTCTGCAACTCCTCCTGGTAAGTAACAGTCAGATGTCTTACCATCTTTATCACCTCTCGTCTTGACACTCTTTTTTCCTTTTTCCACTTCATTTTCTTTTGTGAGGATAGAAGCAAAGCATTCACTGATATTTTTTTTGCCTGTCAACAATCTATCTGACCAGTCACTGTAACCTTTGTCCATTCATTCACTATCGTGGAAAGCTGATGATGGCATGGCCATCATGCAGACAGCTATCGGAAGATTTTTGATAATCAGTCTTAATGCTCCTTCCACGATGACTAATCACTCCAAGGATGAGAATATACAACATGCAGCCATTACTCATTTCTGTGAGTGACTCAGCTCTTCCAAAATTCTACCCCCTCCTCTGATTAGATGGTTTCTACTAGGTCTCTGATCGCCTCCATGAGCACATCAGTTGGAGATGCAGACCACAATATGGCCCTGGGCCTTAGGTGGGCAGACACTACCTCTTTACTCCTTTTCCTTTCTATCTAGTCTCACTAGTTTCCGGGCAGCTACTTGACTTCTAGTCAGTTAGGACTCAAAGCTCCATCCCTCCTCATATTAGCTAGCAAACCCCTGTGAGGGACTCGGTCAGCAGCTTAAACAAACAAATCCAAAATTTCTGCTTTTCCCATGTATTCATTTCCTGCCTTGACCTTTCTTCTTTCCACAAGTATATAAAGAATCCTTTCTTCTCTGTCACGTCATTCCATTTGCTAAATCTCACTCTAGAAATGGTTTTGCCTTTCTTATTGTGCTAAATAGCCCCTCTTCTAGTTTCCTCATACTTGTTACATACACATCTCTCATATTAACTCATGAAATGCATTTTCCTTTCCATGGACTGCTTTTTTTAACCTTCTGACGGAATCACTTTTTATTTTCTTATTTTTTCTAGAGCCTTTTCCAAAGCTGAGTGTATGCTCCATTTTATCTTTACATATCGTTTACTTCCTGTGCTGATCTCTAGTCTGTCATTTCATTCTTTACCTGCTGTTCCCACTCCCATGGTGAACTGACTATTACATAATCACTGTTGGCTGGAGGAACTTCTACTTCAAGGCCTTAAACTCCCTCAAGCCTTGCTAAGTACAATGCCCAGTGTTTTCCTTTTCCTTGGCTTTTCCCCTCTCTAGCTTTAAGAATCCCTCTTGATCTAGTTCCTTCACTATTTCATTCACTCTCACCTGGTGGACACAGTAATTAATGAATGAATGTACTTCTGAAGACCAAATTCTCCTAGCAGTACAATTTTTCCTGACCCCTCCCCCCTTCTCCATACCGTATCCATTTTGCCATTCTGGTACTATCTTGATGTCCCTTCTTTCTCCATCCAGTAGTTGACCATATATATAAAATATACCCACCAGCAATTACCCAATTTTTTCTCAAGTCTGACTGCTAGGTTGATAGTATTTTGTTTTTGTATTCTTTGTCCCAGTTATCTGTCAATCATCAGCGTTTTCAAGGCTAACTGGCCCATTCTTTCACCACATGAGGTGAGGGTCGACTAGGAGGGGCAATAATTCATAACCCATCAAGGATGGGTTGAGGATTTCTTGCTCTACTCCTCTGTCTTTAGGTGGTTCACAATGTTCTTAGTGCAGACTGTTATCCCACCTTGTCTTTTCTGTCCTATTTGATATCATGGCACTTCCTGTCCCATTCTCATGCATCATTTAACTAGATTGCTGCCACACCTACAATGTCTGCAGTGCTTCCAGTATTCATATCAATGGTAGTAACTACAACAATTTCTTGCCTAATTGCACACCTTACTCTGTATTTTCCTGCCAGCTGTTTGGCCTGTTTTCTGTCATCTTTCCACTCTTTCATCCATTTTTAACTTATTAAGAGTACTGCACATCCTAGATCCTGTAGCATCTAGTTCAGAAGACTAAGAAATATGATTGTGACCATGTCATGTCTTTATGTCAACATTCGATAAGCTCTGCATTCTTGTAATGTCAATAATGCAGTGCACTGTCTTTTTTCTTTGGCAAAGGTTCATTGTAATATCAATCCCGAGGTCATGCTAGTTGGATATAAGGCAGATGATGACTTTTTTCTAGACTTTTTCATTTCCTTCAAGCTTGTGCAGTTTTAAAGATAGCATCTTTAGTTATTAGGACTGTGGGGTCAGAGGCACCACACTGGGGACTTTAGTGGGGCTAGCCACTCTTGCAAATACATTCTTTCATTAGTTTTGTGCAATGTTTTTTTTTTTAAGGTTTATTTTTTTTAATACTATTATTTGCTGTGGATTTAGAGAAAGCATATGACAGGGTGCCTAGAGAAGAGTTGTGGTATTGTATGAAAAAGTCGGGAGTGTCAGAGAAGTATGTAAGAGTGGTACAGGATATGTACGAGGGTAGTGTGACAGTGGTGAGGTCTGCGGTGGGAGTGCCGGATGCGTTTAAGGTGGAGGTGGGATTACATCAAGAATCAGCTCTGAGCCCTTTCTTATTTGCAATGGTGATGGACAGGTTGACAGACGACATCAGACAGGAGTCCCCGTGGACTATGATGTTTGCAGATGACATTGTGATCTGTAGTGAGAGTAGGGAACAGGTGCAGGAGACCATGGAGAGGTGGAGCTATGCTCTAGAGAGAAGAGGAATGAAGGTCAGCAGGACTAAGTCAGAATATATGTGTGTGAATGAGAGGGAGGATAGGGAATGGTGAGGTAGAGGTGGCGAAGGTGGATGAGTTTTAATACTTGGGATCAACAGTACAGAATAATGGTGAGTGTGGAAGAGAGGTGATGAAGAAAGTACAAGCAGGATGCAGTGGGTGGAGAAGAATGTCAGGAGTGATTTGTGACAGACGAGTACCAGTAAGAGTGAAAGGGAAAGTCTACAAGAGGGTAGTGAGACCAGCTATGTTATATGGGTTGGAGACAGTGGCACTGACAAAAAGTCAGGAGTCAGAGCTTGACGTGGCAGAGTTGAAGATGTTAAGATTTGCACTAGGTGTGAAGAGGATGGACAGGATTAAGAATAAGTATATTAGAGGGTCAGTCCAGGTTGTAAGGTTTGGAGACAAAGCCAGAGAGGCAAGATTACATTGGTTTGGACATGTGCTGAGGAGGGATGCAAAGTATATTGGGAAAAAGATGCTAAGGATGAAGCTGTCAGGTAACAGGAAAAGAGGAAGGCCTAAGATAATGTTTATGGATGTGGTGAGAGAGGACATGCAGGTGGTTGGTGTGACAGATCAAGATGCAGAGGACAGGAAGAAATGGAAACAGTTTATCTACTGTGGCGACCCCTAATGGGAGCAGCCGAAAGAAGAAGAAGATTAACGTATCACTTCAGACACAGGCAAACTAACATTAATATAAAAGAAAACAACTATATTAATATGTTTCCAGTTACATTCAATATACATCATATATGTTCTTAATTCCTACCTTCACTTAAAACTTACTCCCCTCCAGAACATTATTCTGCATGCAATGCTCCCACGATTTCCATTTATTTCTATCTAATCTGCTCCTTCCCCCTTTCAAAGACCCCACTTGCAGTTCCTTTATCTCTGTTACAATACTGAGTACTTCAAATACAGTAAGTCTAGACTTTGATTTCTATTTTCTAGTAATCACTTCCTTAGCAGCCATAAGAATTAAACCTGAGGCCCTACTATGTCTAAACAATTCAGATCCTGGGTCCCAGCTCAAAATAATCACCTACCCAGTTACAACCATTTCTGTATGCAATCTTTAAAATCTGCCAACTCATTACCCTCTCCATTCCCAATGACCTCTTCCTCTCCAATCATACCTTCAAAACCTGCCATCCACCAAAGGAAAAATTCCTTGGATTCTGTTTAGGTTATGGAAACACTTCCCAGCAAAAATCCTAAACTTTCTAGACTTTGTTGCATATTTGAGAGCCATATACAAGTCCTCTGACTGCTCCCCTGTAAATTGCTTATACAATCTCTCTTCCCAATTTTTTATAACCTCCTCTGATTTATTATTATAGTTGCTGTGCAATATTTTATATACCCTACTAATTAACCATTTAAAAAAAAAACAGCTGCTGTTCTTGATTCAACTAAAAAGGCTACAAGAGCCGATTTTTCACTTAGATTCCCCTACCCCTTTCTCTTTGCCTATACTCCGACATCAATACCTGGCAGGTAAGCCTACAGTCCAAATGTCTTCTTGGTCTCATCCCATTCTGTTACCCTTCCCTCTCTAGTCATTTGCTCCTAACACCATGGTTCCTTTGCCAGTTTTCTCCAATAAATTCCAGCACCCCTCTTGCTTGTTCTCTATACCTTGTTTGTAGTCATCCCTATTGGCAAAAATCTCCTTTTTGTAGTCTTGTGTTGGCTTAGTTGCAACCTAAGCTCAACATAGGACATTGCAACATCCATAACCAGGAGGAATGTACCTCTCTGAGCAAAGGAAAAGAAAAAACATCACAAAGGTGTTAAACAGGGGATAACTCTCATTAAAGAACTCCTGCAAACTCAGATTATCACTGATCCCAGCACTTCTGATGCATACGGAGTTGCTTTACAGATTTGAGTAGCACAGTACTGGCTCATACTGCATGACATCTGATGGATGTTGGGGGTGTTTTGCTAAAGTAATTGTGTGTGTTGCTTTGGATCTGGATTACAAAATGTAGATATATTTGTTACAGTGCTAAAATCACACATCATCTCCATTAGATATGTCTAGTCAGTCTTCACCAACACCATTTCACTGCACTACAACAGATGCTGCTTTCTACCAACACCTCTAATTACATTCTAGCCAAGTAAATTACAATGAGGGTAGAAATCTCCACTATCACTAAACTACTTAGGTGTTGAAATGACCCTGTAAACTGAACAGTACCCTTGATAGAATAATTCTCCTACTTGACAATGGCAAGTAAAAAAGTGCATGATATTCTTATACTTTACTGTACCCAGTGATACAAATTAAACAGCTTCAGTCATCAGCACAGACAATCCCTCATGTTCGACCACGGCTAAACTCACTGAACAGCAACAACCTAGTAATATTCAGTATTCCTAACATTTACAAATGAATGAAGTGGCCTCAGTCTTCATGACTCAATCACCTTTCATCACAACTCATATAAGGTGGCCAAAATATGTAACATACTCTATAATGGTCATGGCCTCTATCTACAGTCCCATTAGTAAAGACTCCATTTACTCAAAGAATGCATCCTTGCCACATTTAATACCCTATTAACAAGATAAGTGAAATGATCCCTGAAAGACCATTATCCAGCCGCAACAGCAAAAGCAAATGTAACACACACACACTTAAAAGCACTTAGTCAACCAAAATGTCTGAGGGAGGTGACAAGATGCCACAGTATCTGAAAAAGCCATTATGAGCATGGGAAGAACAAGTAAATCCTCACAAAAAAGTAACTAGAATTCAGGATCAGACCCAAAACCCTGTGAGGTAGCAACATTAATCAATTAACCATATTGTTACCTGTACGGTACATGCACTGAAGACAAAGAGAAGAATGTAACAGTCTATCTAGTTCAGCAACAGTTCTTCCATACACACAATCTATACACCATCCTGTGTAATACAAACATAAGAGATCAGTGCTTAAAATGATTCCCTCATTTGCAGAGCTTCGGCACAACCCTTCCTTCATCAATTAGCACGAGATATGGGTGTAATTCACAGCTGCGGCAGCGTAGTAGGATAAAGCCCTGAGTACTGTCCAGTCAACCTGGGTTCGATTAGAAGTTCATGTGACTGACAGAGTGCCAGGGAAGGAATGGGTGTGTCTATCCTGGGTGGGAGGGCACTCACTGATACATTTCCTATGGAGAGGCATAGTCCATAAAGTGGAGTTTTCCTTGGATGTAATCAACTGCTGTGAGGAGGGGCAAGGAAAGGGAAGTAGGTAGGTTATAAAACAATCCCCTACCCCCCGATGAAAGCACAGACGGGACAAGCTCCCAGAACATCCTTAGCACCGGCCCCAGCAATGCCAAATCTAAGGGATAGTAGAATAAATGGTAGACCCAGTGTAAACATGGGGCACCTGGGGCATAGCCATGAAAGATGACGTTTGAGGGAACCAAAAAAAAATATACGTATAATTTACAAATCTTCACTGTCTTTAGTAGAATGTACTGAAGGACAAGTGACAGAATAATTGCACTACACAAAAACAAACCTTTATTTGGTAGCAATAGAAATGTAATACGATGATGACAAGGTTAAAAGGTTGCAAACGCTACTTCCTTTTCTACATTTTAATTATGCTAACAAATGCAATGCATTCAGAAAAGTTCTTTCTTTCACCCTGCACAAGCTAACAGAATGTCCACCATAAAATGAAAAAAAAAATGGATGGAAATTGAAAAATATTCCATCCAACAACGAAAATGACAACAACTGAAATAAAGGTCTATGCATCTCTCATAACTGTGACTTCTAAAAAAGTGTAACCGTTCTGTTGACAATTTAAATTATAAAGGAAACCAGAACTGTATTTGAAAATTATTATGACATTCTCTGGTACAATCAGGCCTTACCTTTTCACCAGTATTAAATCCAATAGAAAATGGAGAAGCAAAAAACTGTCCAAGCTCTTACCCGTGCTGGTCGTGGTGGCTAAGCATAGGACATTTGACCACTGTAGGTCAGTACTCCATCTTTTCAACAATCATAAGCTAAACCTACAAAATATATTTTTGAATAAAAGGGTAAAAGCTGGCAAGCTATCAATGCCGATCAGAAAGAACTGGTTCATCTGTACTTGACATCCTACAAAGACTGTTCACTCTCCCCCCGGGTATTGAAACATAGCAATTAGCTTCTATGGCCATTATTATTATTATTAACGTCACCATTATTACCTGTAAATTATTGATTAGGTTATTTTTGTAATACAACAGACTGACCTCAGTCATAATGGAATAAAGCAAAAAGTCAGACATGGCTAGGAAATTGTTTTCACTTAAACGCATATATAAATGAGGCCATATACTGCATGCATTGAGGCTAGAATCAATTCAGAAGTCCCTCATATGACTATTAACTAAAAGACTTCTCAAAAATGCCAACAGACATACAGAAGCTGCCTTAGTAACACCTAGAGAAAACATGCTTAGGCCCAAGCAGAATGTCACAACAGCACTTGCAAACTGAAGCATCATTACCACTCTCAGTCTTTCTCTTCCTTTCTGTCAAGACACAGAAAGTAATTAGCAATCAAAGTACATTTATTTACGTAAGCATTTTGTTTTATGTATTAATAAGGCTAATACAATGATGCAATACACGGATAACTCCACACAGTCAAACTCACAGAAGTCCAAAATTATAAATTTTAAAAACGCGACTTTAAATTTAAAATGATATTTTATTTAAATGCAGTCTGAATAAATCTGTATTCTTGTACCATACTTTCAAGCACTGTTTCATGTTCCTAATGCTATGTCAGATCTTAAATTCAATGATAAAAAATTCTGAATCACTGAATATTGTAGTGATTTAAAGGCAGACTGTTCTGAAAATATGGAACCCAATTCCAAAGGACTTGCACTTAGTTTAAGTGACCACTTACACGGATAGTCAGCAAGTCTATTGGAATTTGGCTCCCAGTGTAAGCCTGTTTATAAATAAGCCCTATACTGAAGTAAGTCATTCTTTCAGAATTAGGGCAGACTTACTGAGAGGAACTGTTTTGTAACCTGACCCATGGTGTAAGAAACAAGGCTATATGCTCTATTTTAATGTCATACAAATTCTTATGAACCTTAAATAGTTATGGTAAACAACCTGAACATTGTTTAATTATAACAAAAAAATATATATTTCAGTCATGTGCAATGTTCTCAATAGGCTGAAATCATTGCATACTGCAAAGTGAATCATACATGCTAAACTGAGAATAACAGTGAAAAATACATCTGTGATACATGGAGTAAAATAAAATGTATTTACAAACATTTCCTTATAGTTTGCAAAGTACAGAAAAAAGTTATAAGAAGCACCCTAATAATGAATAAATCCATAAACATTCCTTAAAAGATTTGTTATGCAGGTACTTCAAAATACATTAAATTGTTTAAAACATTATATTTTTGTATAAAAACAGCCACACAAACAAATCTGGTATGCTAAGAGAGTCTTAATAAATGATGAAGTCAGTTCATCATTAACAATGTTGACTGGCTGAAAGGGATGGTATGTTGCTTGTGACTTGATACCAAACCTCTCAGCTGTCCTTATTTTGGAGGAACACTCCTATTTTCAGGCCTGATTTAAGATTCCCATATTTTTTGAGCTATTTCCGTATTTTTTTACTTGATTTACCACCTCATACAGTCTTCAGAAAACTCTCTCATCATACACAATTTCTAAAGTTGTTTATTTCACACAAAACTACTCCACATGACTAACATACTAGTGACAAAAAGAAGTTATGTTCTTACCATAACGTTCCATCTGTGTTGATCTGCATTCATTCATCATGGTTGGGTCTCGGTTCTGTCCTCGAAACCGACTCGGCTGATATAGCAGGCTAGCGCCAGCCAAAAACTCTTGAGCTAAGGTTACACATAGTGCCCCTCTCCTCAGATCGAGTTTGCCCGTAAGGAAAGAAAGCGGAGGCTTTGTCTGAGCAAATGCCCTATCATGTAACCAGGACCAAATGTGAACCTCCAGAAGTCTTTCGGAGAGGGTAGGAGGGTGGGATGTCATAAATGAATGAATGAAGATCAACAACACAGAAGGAACATTATAGTAAGAACATAACTTCTTTATCTGATGCTGTTAATCTTCATTCATTATAATAAGAACATAACTTCTTTAGTTGATGTTGTTAATCTTCACTCATACATGACGGATGGGACAGTGTCGCTAGCTACTTTATGTCCTGGGAGACCCTATGGAAGGATATTACTGAGCACCATTGAGCCAAAAGATGCGCTTCCCCTGGAGACCAAGTTCAATTTGTAATGACTGATAAAGGTATGAGGAGAAGCTCAAGTGGCTGCTGCAGAAATGTCATCCATAGAAGCTCTAGAATGAAAAGCTACTGAAGTAGCAACTAATCTGATTGAATGCTCCTTGATTTTCATAACTAAGCTCATTTGGTTCTGTTGACAGACAAAGGAGATACATTTGTTCAGCCACTTTGCCAATGTGACTTTAGAAACTGATCTTCCTAACTCGGGTCCTGAGAAGGACAGGAATAATTGGTCAGATTTTCGGAAATATTTAGTCCTGTCCAAACAGAAGTGTAATTGTCTATGTACAGCCAATATTTTATTTATTTTTATTTTTATTTTACATTTGTTGACCGGGCTAGTCTGGCTGGATACATGTCCATTTTCAGCAGAGGCCCGAGGAGAAAAGCTCCACTATATACTAGTAACTTACAATACACAAAAAATATGAAAAACATATAAGCAAAAAAGGAACATTTTCATGTAGTAGAGTAACAATGCAGAGGCAGTTTAACAAGAACTAAACAGTAGTGAGGAATCATAATCCCATAACAATTGCAATAGTAGGACTGCTAAAAAATGAGGAGGAGAGAAAAACAATAACAGATAAAGAGTCTATAAATATTTACACTAATAACAAATTAGGATAAAACATGTAGTGCCGGGGCACTAGTTTTAGGATAGAGATTTGCAAACAATATTCTCCTTCACTTGAGAAATTAGGGAAGAAAACTGGCATGTCAATGGAAAGGTTAATATTCAACTCTGAAACAACCTTGGGTAGAAAGGATGGGTTATAATCCGAAGTGATACTCTCTCTTTGTGGAAAACAATGCAAGGGTGCTTTACGCACAAAGCCTGTAATTCTGATATTCTTCTTGCTGAGGTAATGGCTACCAAGAGCAAAGATTTCCAAGACAAGAATTTTATGTCATAATTGACCGCAGGTGCAAAGGGATGACGAGTCAAAGACTGTAAGAACAGTGTGAGATTCCAAGGTTCAATGGGCTCTTTGAAAGGCGGTCTTTATATGTAAAACCCCTTTCAAGAACGTTTTACAGAGGCGACAAGATACTAGACAGGAATCCTAGAAACCACTGCGAAAATCTGAGATAGCTGCTAACTGGACCTGTATCGCAAAAGCTGAAGCTCCTGAATGGAGTAAGATTGATAAATACTCTAAAACTGAACTGATCGGAGCTGAGAAGGGGTCTATTTCTTTTTCACGAGACCAATACACAAATCTGTTCCATTTACTATGATAAATCTTCCTGATGGATGTTTTATGGGAAGCCAGAAGGATTTTTTGAGCAGGGGGAGAAAGGTTATTTTGCCTGGCAATTACTGGAAATGGAGTAACCAAGCTGTCAGCTTGAGGTTCTATAGGTTTGGATGGATTATCCCCTGTGGGTGTGACAGAAGTCCTGGAGTTGGATCCAGAATCCATGGTTGGTGAATCAGATGAGACCAAAGGAAAATGAACCAGGCTTGACAGGGCCAATAGGGTGTAATGAGGATTACTTTGCTTCTCAACCGAAGAGCCTTCTTTAGAAACTGTGGTATCAGAAGAAAGACAGGAAAGGCATACAGTAGTCTTAGGGGCCAATCGTGTACTAGGGCATCTCTCGGGGACTCCCTTGCGAGGGGATCAGGGCAAAACAGCTGCTGCATTTGTGGCTGGTGGGGGATGCGAATAGGTCGCAGCAAGGCTGGCTTGAACAACTGAAGATCTCCGCTGCTACCACTGGATTGAGGGACCACTTGTGAGGCAGTAGAATACATCTGCTTAGTTTGTCTGCAATCACATTGGAATTCCCGGGAATGTGCATTATTAGAAAACGGATGGAGGGTATCACCCACTGCCAAATTCTCATGGCCTCCCGATACAACACATATTACCTGGTTCCCCCTTGTTTGTTGATGTACCAGACGACCAACATATTGTTTGACTGGATAGCAATTGTCCCCAACGGGAGGGCAGAGTGGAATGCTTGCAATGCCAGAAGCACCGCCATTAGTTCTAGGACACTGATATGCAAATTGGCTTCCACGGGAGACCAAGCGCCCTGGACTGTCTTTCTCTGAAAATACCCCCCACCCACCCCATCAGGGATGCGGCCATGGTCACTATGGCCTTGGGCTGAGGGGGTGAGAAGGGACAACTCCATTTCTGGCTTCATCCACCAATAGAAATCCGGCTTGCAGTGGTTTGTTATGTAGATTGGATAAGACATAGGATGTGTCAACAGGTGTAGTCTTGCTAGAGGAACTATAGTAATGGTTGCTGCCATTGATCCTAGCAGTTGAAGGACTAAATGAGCTGGGACTTTGTCCTGACAGAGTATCACTCAGAGTTGAGATCTTAGTCTCTGAAGTCTGTGACGCTTGAGGGCAACCAGGCAAGACCTTGTGTCGAATGGTGCTCCTATGGAAACACTTGGAATCCCTGCAGTCTCAGATGAGCTGTTACCACTGCCATACATTTGGTGAACACTCTGGGGGCCATGGAGAGACCAAAGGGCAGTGCTCAAAATTGGTAGTGATTGACTCCCAGCCGGAAGCGGAGATACCTCCTGGAGTGTTTGTCCATTTCTATATGGTAATACGTGTCCTGGAGTTTTATCAAGCACATCCAGTCATCTTTCCCCAGAAATGGGAGGACAGACTGAACCGTGACCATCCGGAATTTGGTTTGTCTGATAAATTTGTTTTGGATGCTAAGGTCCAAAATTGGCCTCCAGTCCCATTTTTTTTTGGCACTAAAAAGAACCTTGAGTAAAATCCGGATTCTATTTGGTCTGATGAGAATAAGTGGATGACTCTTTTTTGGAACAGCTTTTGGATTTCTTGTGCTGCTACATCTCTCTGACTGGGTGTAACATCGGGGATTCGCATTTGCGGTCGTGGGTAAAGATCGAAGGAGATATGATAACCTCTGGTAATTATAGTCTGCACCCAGGAAGATGTCGTTATGGAATGCTAGGCTAAGTGGTGCAGAGAAAATCGTCCCCTGACTGCATCCAGAGACAAGCAATCAGGCCGCTCTTCAGGAATGCTGGCAGGGCTACCCAGAAAAAGAATCTCTGGACCACCTGTGCCCCCCGGGGGGGGGGGTCTCCCTGATGAGTCCCCCCCCCCTGCCCCTGGGGGAAAACTCGCCACGTGTGTCACGGAAAGGCCCTTGGGATTTCCAGAACCACATCTTTCCACTTCTCAGATTCCTAGAGTAGGAACACTGGGGAGTGGAAAAATGTACGCCCACAGCAGATAGGGTCTTGCTGTACTTCTCACACCTGGCCAGTGTGTCTTTAACCTTTGGACTGAAAAAAGAGGAGACGTCAAAGGGAGTGTTGATGAAGGAAGAATTGAAAGGGTCAGCAAAGTCGCATATGTGCATCCAGGTGTGACGTCTCATGATAACGCCTGCACCCACAACTCTGGCTGCCCTTTCGGTTGTATGTGAAATCAACCAGATGGACGAGTTAGATATGGATTCTAGGGTGGCAAGCTGTGAGGCAACATTGTCACGTACCACATCAGACACAGCTCCTGCCAAAGTTCCTGAGAGTTCCATGATCAGGGCTCTTTGGAGACGGATAAAATGTGCCAAGTAGTTCAACGACCAAATGGCAAAGGTCGATGAGGCATAAACCCACTTCGCAGGCATAAACTCATTATAGAGTACAACGCCCCTTTTGGAATGTACCTCACAAGACAACTGCAGCAGCAGGAAAGGCCACAGAAGTACCTCACAAAGAGGATTACTGGCCTCAAACAGATGCCCAACACTGACCGCCTCAAAAAACTCCAGCTTTACTTCATAGCATATCGCCTACTCCGAGGTGATCTCTGCCTAACATATAAAGCTATGTCAAACCCAGAGCTGTTGGACATGCTACACCTAAAGAAATCCCAATCCCTCCGAGCTACACTCTCTAGGGACCTAAACCTTGTCACCACAATAAACAGGACATGCTGGAGGGATAGATTCCTGTCTCAGAGACTTCCCATACTCTGGAACAGGCTACCCATCTATGTCAAGCAGAGTTCTTCAATAGCACTCTTCAAGAAAAATCTTGATGAGTGGATGGGAAATAGGAAATACACCCCGGGGATCACTTCTGTGTCTCTGCTCAACAGTGGCACAGGAAAATAACTTTATTGGGTGGCATAAGCCAGGGAACCTTGTTGGCTAGGCTTACGTAGGTCCTTGGGCCGATAGCCTAGTACCTACCTATGAACCTCACCTGTCCATCGTCCGAGACTCCCTGTTTGGAGGATGGACAGCAGAACTCTCCTCTGCGAGTTCTTTCTTTGTAGCCACCGCCACCACCATAGCGTCTACTGCCAAGCCTTAGGACCAATGTAGGCGATCCTCTGGAGGGGACAGTATTTTGTCCAGTCTCGTGGGGACTGGCTCAACGGTGTCAGGAGTCTTCCAAGCATGCTGCACGATGAGCTTGACTAACTCATCTGCAGGCAGTCACCCAGGAAGTTGAGAATCAAGCACGGAAAGCCTGCAAGAATACAGATTCCTCAGATGAAGGGTTGGTGGGCTTCCAGTCACCCCTATGTTTCAGCATCTCTCCAGTATGTCTCCAAAGGAGACATCCTCAGGGGGCGACCATGGGGACCCTTCAACCTCATTGTAATCTGTATCGTCAGTGAGAGACTCCTCAGGGGAGTCAACCCGCTTACTCTTGCACAATCTCTTACGGGGTGGCTTTTCCAGGGGGGCATCTGAAGAGGACTCAGAAGAGAGGGTGCCCTGCGGTAGTGTATCTTGCTGCTCCCATGCACAGTGTTCCAGTGTAGTGGACTGTGTCAGCTGCAGACCAGAAGGCACGTATAAGTGGCATTCCGGCACCGAAGGGGGCCAGCTGTGAACCTGGTGAGGCGAGTGCCCTCTCCATAACCTGGAAGGCAGGCCCGACCAAAGAATGATGAGAGCCCAGAACTGAGAAGGACAACCATGGAACCAGGTTCACAACTCACTCTGATGTACCCACCTCCAAGGAAGGAGCAGCGAGAGGACTCGGAGCTGCCAGAGCTACTGGAACAGTAGGCAGCACCACAGAAAAAATTGGTGCCTTACTAGGGGTCATGGTGCCGACAGACCAGTCACAGTCTCGAAGGTGGGTCGGCTCCGAATGAGCTGTGGACCACAGGGTAGGCTCCGGAACCATGGTAAGATCTACCAGTGGAATCGAAGAAGCTGGCACCAGGGCAGGCATTGGCATCAAGGGCTCCAAAACCTGCAGGGAGGTTGAAGGAGGAATATATGTTGGAGTTTGTGGAGAAAAGTCCTCGGCTCCAGGTGGGAGGGAGGTTTCAGATGGAGATGGGATGCCTCTGGCCATTAGGAGCTGATCCACAAGTCCCACTACATCGAGCACCAAAAGGCTCCTGGTGGAAAGGGTTGACATCCCTGAAGGAGATTCGGGTTGATCGAGGAAAGGACTTATCTGATGTCCAACAAAGGGATCATCTGACAGGAATATCTGTTCCTGGCTAGTGTCTCAACCTTTGGCACCATGGTCAAAGGACCGGAAGGTTGTGATGTGGGGGAGGAAGTGACCAGTTTTAATGAGGAGACTATTTTTGATGCTGAGAGGGTCTGTGGTACCATAGAAGATGTTGGTCCCGTGGTAGAAGTAGTCATTGTAGGTTCTGTTGTCAAGGACAGCACCATGGATGGAGTTTTAGACTCCAGTGCCGACCCAGGCGTCGAAGTTAGTTTAGCCATCTTTGGCTTTGGTTCCGTATGAACATGGTTTTCGATTACTGAGGATGAGGAGATGATGGTACTGACTTGTTCCTCTTCTTAGACTCTTTTTTTAGGAGGGGTTGAGACCTCCACCTCAGATAAAGCCTTTGAGAAAGGGGATTTTAAAAGACCCTTCAGAATTAATTTATTCTTTCGCTTGGCTACGGTACGGGCACTAAAGCCATTACAGAGCCCACACACGGGTTGAACTTTTAAGTGTGGAATTTCCAGGCAACAGACACAGGGGAGATGGCCATCAGAGTCTGCCATCTTCCTGCCACATTTATCACACTGTTTCAAACCAGTAGTGCCCTTTTTGTCCACCATTATACTAATATCCAAATAATAAAAACAGCAATGAAAAAAAAACAGGAGTTCAACAGTAGTAAAGATATATTGTCATGACAGGCCACACACACACACATGCACACATACACAAACACACAAGCACGCGCGCAAAGAAAGAAAGGATACTTTTTTGTTGTTAATTTACCAACAATAGTAAATGAGAGAAATACCCAAGTGGGTAATAGAAAGGAGAGATGAATACCAACAATGGTAAATATAAATTATCACAGGGTAAGGGAAAGGGAAGGGCAAGAAATTTTCACTCGCACAAGAAGTAAAAAAATCAGAAAGTGTAAACGATTAAGAGTAAAGGAGTTATAACTGATTATAAAGGCAAAAGGTCAACATTTAGAGAAAAAAGAAACACTTAGCTTGAAAGCTGGCCTGATGCGTCTTGAAACTCTATGTGGCAAATGAGATCTAGGGAGATGAGGAGAGGGGCACTATGGGTAATCTTAGCTAGAGAGTTTTTGTCTGGCGCGAGCTTGCTATATCGGCCGAGCTGGTTCTGAGGACAGAACCGAGACCCATCCATCATGAATGAATGAAGATTAACAACATCATATCAGTAATTTAAAGAAAGAGGACACACATCTCACAACTCCCTTTTTTTGAATTGGTAGCATTCTGAGATACTGTTAAAGTCTACAGAATTTACAAGTTACCTTTGTTAATACGCTTGTATTTTTTCCATCACTTTTATCACTCTGTTTTTAAACATGTGTTTCTCACTCGTATTCCACATTCCTACTGGAAGCAGGAAGAGTTATGTGCTAAACAACGCAGCGGCAAAATAAAACATGTCAATTCCGTTAACATTTCCTTAAGCTGCTGTAATAAACTTACCAACTTAATACAATAACACCTTTTGTTTTCGCATGTGTTTTCTGAAGGATATGAAGCCTGAATTTGTAATGGCTGGGCTACACATCAATCTTTTTCAAGGAGACATAACCCCTGCTGTACAGAGAGGGAGATAGTATACCACAGGGCCAAATAAACATGAACAGCTAGGCAGAAACGTGGTGCAGATGGAGAGAAAGCTGTGCTTTAACAATGAATTTGAGGTGCACAGTAAGTAAAGGTAACTAATACAGCTAACAGCATGTAAAGAAGGGAAGGAAGTGGTCTCACACCTCACTGTATGAAACATGTGAAAACATGTTGTTGTTGTTTGTCTTTTCGGCTTTTCCCAGTTAGAGGTCGCCACAGTGGAACTCCAGTCCGCTAATGATTGGCAGTAGATTTTTTTTATGGTGTCGAGTTGCCAGCTCGACACCCAACCTTCACAGAAGGCACTCCAGCCGAAAATCAAACAGGTGAACCTCTTGATGTGAGGCAACAATGCTACCGCTGCACAATCTGGTAGCCTGAATAGCTGCTGTTTTGAAAATTTGCATTGAGTTATAGCACTAAAGGACGCTACCCAGGAAAAGGAATTTTGCCTTTATTCCTGTTCCTGTTTCAGAAGCAATGTGACACAACAGTAACTTAGAGTGTACACAACACTTTTCACTTTAAGATGAACTTGTTTCGCTAAAACTTGATGTATTTCACCAGCTTAGAAATCTGGTTGCGATAATACGCAAGTACCAAAAGTGGTTTCCAAGATGAATACTTCAAGTCTGCAGATGAAACTGGTTGAAGCTTCCAGGACTAAAGTTAAGTCCTAGGGTAGAGTAGGGTATTTAATGGAAGGGGAAAGAAAGAACACTCCTTTAAGGGAAACACTACACAGTTTATGGGAGGCTAAAGTTTGTTCTGGTATTCTGGATGAAATAAGAAATGGCATCCAGTTCCACTTTGAACAATTTAGACAGAAGTTGCAAAACATCTGCTACTGAAACAGAATAAGGTCCAAGCTGTTGATTGGTTGCCCAGATAGAAAAAACACTTCCATTTACTCTTATAAATTTCCTGAGCAGGCTGCTTCTGAGAAGCAGAAAATATTCTTTGAAAAAGAAGCATGACTGGCCATTGGGGAACTGGATAAATCATGTAGTTAGCTTGAGGTTGTGAAGGTCTGGGATTACTGATCAGAGGGATGTGAAAGAAGATTTGGCTGTGGATACAGAAGCCTTCTTCAGATAAGCTTTATGGGTTTCTTCAGAAGAGGCCTGACCAGAGGAAACCAGATATGTCTGGGCCAGTATGGAGCAATGAGAATTACCTGTGATTAATAAGTTTATGGCTTCTGTAGAAACTTAATTATCAGGGGCAGAGGGGTGAAGGAGTACAGTAAGCCAGGTGGGTGGGGGGGCACTGACAACTAGAGCATCCATGGATGACTGCCTCAGGGGAACTAGGGCAAAGTTTCTGCACTTGTTGTTGGATGGAGAGGCTAACAAGACACATCAAAACTATCCCCAGTATCTGAAAATTTCTAGATACACTAACGAATTGAGAGACCACTCGTTACGCATTAGGACAAACATCCTAATTCTTTTTGCTAGACAGCTGGACTTCCTTGGAATGTGCAATGCCACTAGAATGTGACCTGACTCCAAGGCCCACTGCCACGCTCTAGTGGCCTCTATGCAAAGTAGGTAAGATTTGGTTCCTTCCTGTCTGCTGACGTACCAAACCATCAATAAACTGTCCATCTGAACAGCTATCACTCCTGAGGGCAAGAGGTCCTGAAATTCCAGCAATGCTAGGATCACTGTAATCTCCAGGATGTTTATGTGAAGACTGGCCTCTGAGTAGTTTCAAACCCTTTGCACCATCCTTGAAGTAACCCCTCTCCCCAAAAAAGGCATCCAGGGTAACTAGTGCTGCTGGAGAGGGAAGAAAGTACAGCTGTGTACACTTACCAT
Organism: Protopterus annectens; assembly: GCF_019279795.1. Classification (NCBI taxonomy): domain Eukaryota; kingdom Metazoa; phylum Chordata; order Ceratodontiformes; family Protopteridae; genus Protopterus; species Protopterus annectens. The sequence continues at coordinate 1,117,159,460 of NC_056733.1, read as the reverse complement.
AAATGTAGATGTTAGAGAGTGTATTCACTGTTGCAGTCATTACATTTGGGTAATCCTGCTGGCAGGTTGCCCTCAGTCGGCCTGAATTCCAAAGTCTTGGGTCCTGCGTCGGTTGCTATCGCCCCCTCCCTGACGTCATGTCGTCAGGGGTATAAAAGATGCAGCCGACGCCATTATCTTCAGTTTTTCTTGCCCCAGATGTCAGGTGCCCCCAAAAGGGTAGGCTAGATATATATATATATATATATATATATATATATATATATATATATATATATATATATATATATATATATATAACACATACATGCACCAAAATAAACTTTACCTTCATCTACAAGCAAATACACCACATAGGTTGTATAGATCAGAGAAGTAAAGATAAGTTCCAGCAGAAATAAGGGGGATGGCGGGTGGGTAACCTGGACTGCAACAGTGAATACACTCGAACATCTACATTTATGGTAAGTGTACACAAATGTACTATGTTCTTCGTGTTTCACTGTTGCAGTCATTACATTTGGGTACAGTCCCAAAGCTATGGTTGGGGGGCTGGAGCTAAACAACATTAGGAGTGGCTATGAGGCCCTGCAGAACTGCAGTGGCAAAGCCTGCTCTGAATTTAGAGTAAAGTGGCAGCTTGTAATGTTTTGTAAAGTTGTGCACTGAACTCCAAGTAGCAGCCTGTAAAATGTCTTTGGTTGGTACTTCCCTGAGAAAGGCTGCAGAAGTGGCTGCAGCTCTGGTTGAATGTGGCCTAATGCCATTAGGCACTGGTTTGCCATGCTGAGAGTAGTAAAAACGAAAGCAGTGACCTATCCACTTTGAAATAGTCTGCTTGGAGACAGCCTTTCCTTGTGATCCTGCAGCATATGCCACTAGTAATTGCTCTGCCTTTCTGAAAACTTTAGTTTTGCCCAAGTAGAATTTAAGTTGTCTGTGTACGCCCAAAGAATGCAGAATTTTCTCCCCCTTGTTCTGTGGATTTGGATAAAAAGTTGGCAAATGAATAGTTTGGTTAAGGGCTACACTGGACACCACCTTAGGTAGGATTTGTCCTCAGAAAGACCCTGTCTGGATAAAAAATGATAAAAGGTTCCACAGCCATGAGAGCCTGTAGCTCTAACACTCGTCTTGCAGAAGCTATTGCTAGGAGCAGAGCTGTTTTCCAGGATAAAAACTTTATATCCGCAGTAACAGCTGGCTCAAAAGGAGGTAGGGTGAGTTTTTCCAAGACATAATTGAGGTCCCATTCAGGCATTGGCGATCTCCTTGGAGGTCTTACATTTTGGTTCCTCTGAGGTACTGCCTTAATAAAGGATGAGAAAAGAGTGGTGGCTCTGTATTGTAATGTGCCAAAATGGCAGAGGCATGAATTTTAATTGATGAAAAAGATAGGCCTTTGTCCAGCATCTCAGTTAAGTATTGCAAAATCTGAGGAATATTTGGTACAGCTGTGTCAGTTCCTTGAGCTTGGTTCCAAGCACAAAATCTTTTCCATTTTCCAGCATAGGATTTTCTAGTACTAGGCCTTCTGGCTTCCAAAATGACATCCATCACAGCTTTACTGAGAGGTGTGCTTTGTATGGCTACATTATCCGCCATGCTGCCAGGTCTAGAGTCCTGAGTTGGCTGTGCAGAATCTGATTGTTTTGTTGGGACAGTAGGTGAGGTATTTGAGGTAAGGTCCAGGCTGGGCACTGAGACAAGTTCCTTAAGATCGGATACCAGTACTGGCGGGGCCAGTCTGGGGCAATCAGAATCATTTTTGGTATCTCCTGTCTCACCTTTAGGAGTACCTTGGGGAGGAGAGGCAGTGGAGGAAAGGCATAAACTGATAGGTTTTTCCAGTAGAAAGATAAGGCGTCCACTTTCCATGCTTGTCTGTGATAAGTCCTTGTGCAGAATCTTTTTAGTTGAAGAAAGTTGTGAGGGGAGGCAAACAGATCTACGTCCGGATGTCCCCATTTCTTTGTTATCATAATGAAGACTTGTGGATCCAGGTACCACTTGTGGGGATCCATGAGGTTTCTGCTTAGTTCATCTGCCAGAGTATTGTCCTTTCCTAGCAGGAATTGTGCCTGCAGATGAACTTGGTAAGTCAATGCTGTGTCCCATAAAGCCATGGCTAGTCTGCAAAGGGGGTAAGAATGTGTGCCCCCCCCTGCTTGTTTATGTACCACATGACCGTGGTATTGTCTGTCTTTATCTGTAGTTGTCCTGGATTAATTAGGTCCTTGAAGGCTGTCAGGGTATTTTGAACAGCTAGCATCTCTTTTTGATTGATATGTAGATGCATTTGATTTGTGGACCAAGTGCCCCGACTGCCTCTTCCTACCATGTGGGCCCCCCAGGCATAATCTGATGCATCCGTTGTTAGGTTCTGCCTGGCTGTGGGGGTAGTGAGAATGGCTGTCCCTTGATTTGGTGACCAGCCTTTGCCCACCATCGGAACTCCTGTTGCAGGCAGGGAATGAGAGTAATCATTGTTTCCAGGCTATGGCAATGTTGTGTCCAGACACTTTTTAGGTACCATTGAAGTTTCCTCATATGCAGTCTTGCATATGGAATTAGTAGGATGCAGGATGCCATGAAGCACAAAGCCTGCAGAATTTTTCTTGCAGGTAACTGGGCCTTTGTTGCCATTTCCTTGAAATAGGTAGTCAGTTGCCTTTGTCTGTCTGGCGTGAGATAAGCCATGTGGGCAGTTGTATTTAAGCTTGCACCGAGGAATATTATACCTTGAGAGGGTACTAGTTTTGATTTCTTTTTGTTGACTGTGTACCTTAGGCATGTTAAAAGTCTTTTCACAAAAGCCAGATGCTGTAGTAGACTGTCATTGTTCTCTGCTTGAATGAGGCAGTCGTCCAAGTCTGGGTGCAGTAGATAAGCCAAAGGGCAGTGCAGAGAATTGGTAATGCTTTGAACCAGCCTTGAATCTGAGGTATCTTCTGCATGACTGTCTGATTGGGACATGCAGGTATGCCTCTTTTAGGTCTAAAGTGACAAGCCAAGCCTTTCTGCCCAGCATGGGCAGAAGCTGCTGTAAGGTCAACATTTTGAATTTTGGTATATCCAGGAAAGGGTTTAGAATAGATAGGTCCAGTATTGGTCTCCATGCTTTGGCCTTTCTGGGTACCAAATCCTTGTCCCTGCTCTTGCTGTGGCACTTGTTGAATAGCCCCCATGTCCATGAGGGATGAGACTTGTTTTTGAGCCTCTGCACATTGATTTTTTGGCAGGTCTGGCCAACCATTTGCCCTTGGCAGGGTATGGAAGTGAAACTTGTAGCCTTGTGACACTATGTCTAGAACCCATTTGTCCTGGGTTATAATGTGCCAATTTTGAGAAAAAAGTGCTATTTTTCCCCCTAAGGGTGCTGCCAGTAGATAAGTGCTTGGTGCAGGCAGGGGGAAGTCAACTGTTTCCTGTATGGTTGTGATTTGTCTTCTCCACTTTTGGAGGTAGAAGCACCCCATTGCTTAGACCTGTACGAACCTTGCGGCTGGGATCTGCCTCTAGGGTGTCTGGATCTGCCCCTTTGAGGTCTGTCTGACACTGGAAAGGACCAATTCTTTATAGGCCAGTGTCTGCTAAACCTAGGCGGCTGTACTTGTAAAACAATCTTTGAATGTTTGCAAAGATTTAGCTCTGTCCTCCATTTTCTTTAACACCTCTTCTGCCTTAACACCAAACAAGGTATCATGCTGTAATGCTGCATCTAATAATTTAGCTTTGACATAATCAGGAAGATTTTGTTCTTTTAACCAAGTATGCCTCCTAATTACAGAACCCGTAACAGCGGCCCTGCAGGAGGCCTCCAGAGAATCAAAACCACATTGCAAAGTATGCTTTCCAACTTGTTCAGCTGCATGCAATAAATCCTGCATTTCTTTGTTATCTGCACATTCAGAACTTACCAACATTTTCTGTTTAAGCAGTGTCATGACATATTGCTGATATTTGAGCATATGAAACTGGCAGTTTAAGTCCCTTACAGCCAAGGTAGCAGATAATAGAAGGAGGAAGCTACTACATGATAGAGCAAAATCCCAAAAAGGGAAGGCATCTCTGATCAGTATTAGCAAAAAACTATGGGCACTCATAAAATCGTCTAAGGCCAGCTTCGAGAGACAAATTGCACAGGACACTAAGGATAATCACAAGGCTTTCTTTAGTTATGTTAGGAACCTGGGTGGGAATTCCCAGACATGCTCAGAATTAGTCCAAAATGACAAAAAATACACCGAACCCACAGACATTGCCAACATCCTAGCTGACAGGTTCAGCAAACCCCCCCCCCCCCCAACAAAATGGCAAATATCTATCCCAGCAGAGTGCTGCCCCCCTGACATCTCAGATGCTCAGGTAACAGCTGCCCTCTCCAAAGCAAAAAACACAGCATCAATGGGACCAGACGGTGTCCCGGGCTGCGTCCTACATGAACTCCAAGAAGAGCTAAATCCAAACATAAAACTACTGTTCAATCTCAGCCTTACTACAGGATATGTACCCAAAGAGTGGCGTACAGCAACAGTGGTCCCTCTCCACAAAGGTGGTGCCTCAACGGATCCTGGAAACTATCACCCCATAAGCCTGACTAGCTTGGTCTGCAAAGCTATGGAAAGGATCATCATGGACCTCATAAATAAAGATATTGGGGACCTACAGACACTGGATCCTACCCAGTTCAGCTCTGTTAAGGGCAGATCCTGCCTCTTAAACCTGGTCGATTTCTTTGAAACAGTCACCAAGGCCATTGACGAGGGGAAGGTGGTCCACACAGCCTACCTGGACCTCGCAAAATCCTTCGATACAATACCCCACTCGGGCATTATAGATAAGCTCACCAGCTTAAATATAAACCCCTATGTCACTAGATGGGTTGCAAACTGGCTCAAGGACAGAACCCACATGGTTAAAATTGCTGGAGCCATGTCAGACTCCAAACCAGTTACAAGTGACGTCCCGCAAGGCTCAGTCCTGGGACCTCTCTTGTTCGGTATATATTTCTCGGAGGTATAGGCCAACATGGAAGGACTGTGGCTAACCAAGTTTGCAGATGGCTGCAAACTAGGCGCCATAATCGACTCTCCAGCCGACACAAGCATCCTACAAAAGGGCCTCACAGAAACAGACAACTGGTGCCAGAGCCATGGCCTCAAGCTAAATGCCAAAAAAGTGTATAGTCATCTTTGGCAAAAACAAAGTGCCCACAAATTACCAAATAGGTGGTAATCCATTAAGTACGGAAGAAGCAATTAGGGACCTGGGGACCCAAGTTGATAGCAATCTATCATTTGAAAACCACGTGGCCAAAGTGGTTAGAAAAACATTTTATATAGCCCACCTAATCATGAAGGGATTCACATCTAGATCAGGGGAGGTCATCGTGCCTCTTTACTCATCCCTCATCAGACCCATAATTGAGTACAATGCCCCTTTTGGGATGTACCTTACCAGACACCTGCAGCAACTGGAAAGACCCCAAAAGTACCTCACCAAGAGGATCAAAGGGCTCAAACAGATGCCATATGCTGCCCGGTTAAAGAAACTCCAGCTCTACTCAGTGGCATACCGCCTGCTCAGAGGCGATCTGTGCCTGACATATAAAGCCATGTCCAACCCAGAATTAATGGACATGCTGCACCTCAGAAAATCCAAATCCCGCCGAGAGACTTGAACCTCAGCACTGAAATAAATAGGACATGCTGGAGGGACAGATTCATAACCCAGAGGCTCCCTTCACTCTGGAATAAAATCCCAGTCCAGGTTAGGCAGAGTCCCTCATTGACTCTCTTCAAGAGGAATCTTGATGAGTGGATGGGAGATCGTAGGTTTACCCCGGGTATCACTTCTGTGTCACTGTTAGACAGAGGCACAGTATACTAACCTTGAAAAAGGGCATAGTAAAATTAATTTAAAATGGGTGGCGAAAGCCAAACACACTCTGCTAGGCTTATAAATGCCCTAGGGCAGATAGCCTAGTATGAACCTATGAACCTATGTGTAAATCTTTTTTCACCATCTATCCAGTGTCCTAGAATCTCTGTCAGAGGGGGTAGGGTTTTTTGCAGTGGAAGCCTTAACCCCTTTGGGATCCTGAGAAATAGTTTCTGGGTCTGCAGTAGGGTTTTTGAAAAGGAATTTATGAGAGTCAGGAACCCTGTAGTATCTGTCAGGCTTAACAGGAGCTGGAGGTAAGGAGTCAGGGGTCAGACTAGAATCTGAAAACACATCATCTACAATGTCTAACATAGGTGGAATAGCTAGAGGCCTGTGTTGAGGTAGTAGAAGGAAATCCCGGAGCCTCTTCTTAGATTCTGAAAAATCTTGGCTCTCCCAGTGGAAATGCTCCCTCATGGTATGCAAGGTTTCCCCAAAGGAATAGTCCTCAGGAGGCGAAGCTGAAGGAATAGATTCTTCAGCATCAGAATACTCATGGGGGGGAAGAGAATATTGCTGATCAGAAGAGGAATCAGAGGAAATGGAAACCTGATCTGAAGATTCATAGTCTGTCTCTTGCCTAGGCCTCTTATCAGGAGGGGGTTGGGAACCCCTGATCAAGGTAATTAAGTCTTCGGCCATTTTCAGCATCTGTTTTTTGGGCATGGAGGCCTGCCCATGTGGCTGGTGAACTTGTTTCTTTGTTTTTAAAGGTGCTTTAGTCTTTGCCTTTGAAGCCGAAGTCGGTTTAATGTATAACTGTTTAGGTCTGAATACACCCTCAGAAGCCGATGCCTGCTCAGCGGCTCCGAACCCATCTGAGGGAATAGTCTCCGAGGCTCCAATACCTTGAGTATCCAGCGGCCTGACCGACTCCATGTGGGAGTCAGTAGCAGCCTGTGACTCTAAAGTAGCGGGCATAAGGGGCTGCGAAAGTGCCTCACTGAGAACCGGCGACTGGCTTAGCAGAAGCTTCGTCGTCGGTTTTGGACCTCGGTTACCTGTCTTTTTCTTTTTGTTTTTTTGTGAACTCTGGTAGTCGGACGGCTATCCTACGACATTGTATAATTAAATCTGCGTCCAAAATAGCTTAGTGCAAAATCGTACCGACGCTTAATAGTGCGTTGGTTAAATCTAGCACAAAACCGACAACTTGAAACATCATGGTCAGGGCCTAGGCAAGCAATACAGTAAGAATGAAAGTCCTTATGAGGTATTTGCTTCCCACAAGAAATACAATTATTAACTTTTTCTGACATCGGTCTGGTGCAAGAAAAAGTTTCCAACGGGTACTTAGCTTTTAATGAAGACTTTGTATCTGAAACTCGAACACGAAAATCTCAGGAGTCGGCCGACAGGCACTTGCGAAATGCTTCTGCTTCGGGCACCGTGTGGCAGGAAAGACTGAAGAAAATGCCATCAGCTACATCTTTTATACCCCTGACGACATGACGTCAGGGAGGGGGCGACAGCAACTGACGCAGGACCCAAGACTTTGGAATTCAGGCCGACTGAGGGCAACCTGCCAGCAGGATTACCCAAATGTAATGACTGCAACAGTGAAACATGAAGAATATCAAATGTTTTTCCTATCTGAAGGAATCAGGATGGCAATTACTAATTTAAATGATTTCGGCATGACTATGTTAGATGAATGGTGGCTGAAGGGGAGTCTGGTAGCTGTGACCAATGTGTGGGCAACATCCACCACTAGGGAACCCTCATGTGTAATCTGGCCTAGTGAACTACGACAAGTACAGCTGCCATGAGGTCCAGAACTCTTAAGAAATAGCACTGCCTGGGACACATCATGATAAGAATCTGAAATGATTCTTGAAGGGAGGATTGTCTTTCTGTAGACAGAAAGAGACATTTGAAATGAAGTTGTGTCTAGATGGCATCTGATAAAGACAATGTACTGTGCAGGTTGAAGCTTTGACTTTTTATAGACTATGGAGATGCCCAAGGATATGCAGAGTGGTAAAAAGTAATCTCTGGGTGTTAGTAAGGACTCACTGGTTGCTGCAGCTAGCAGCAGATTGTGTAGATATGGGAATAAATGGATCCCTTTTAGTTGCAAATGAGCTGCAACTATTGCCATGTGCTTCATGAATACCATGGGGGTTTTGATGAGTCTAAAGAGCAAGGTTCTGAACTTGTAAAGATTGGTTCCTATTCAAAAGTGCAAAAACGTCCTGGACCCCTTTGCAATCTTTATGTTGTGGTAAGCATCTTGGAGGTGTATGGAGCACATCCTATTGCTTGCCTTGAGCCAAGACAAAATATATGAAACCTTAACCATTCTGAAATGGGTCTTTATTAGAAAGAGATTTAGGCCACTGAGATCCAGAATTAGCCTGAGGTTTTCCTTTGGTAGCAAAAATAATCTCAAATAAACTCTTGACCCTCTATAGTCTGGTGGGACCTCCTGGATGGCTCTTTTCTTGAAGGAGGGTAGACACCTTCTGAAGCGATGTTCACATTTGATGAGGGAGAAAAAGATGTTATGTACCTACCATAACGTTCCATGTTAGTTGTCTTCATCTCGCCTTCTATCTTGCTGGTTGGGATTGGAGCCGATCCTCGGCTCCGACTAGGCCATCTTCTATAGCTCGAGAGCTGTTTACTGGCTCGAGGCTACCCCTTATCCCATAATGCCTAGCGCTAGCTACCCAGATCTCGTTTGTAATAGCTAACCCCAGACATAGCCAGAGAATTAACCTATCCAAACAAACAGGTTGAGCATACCTGTCATACTATCTCAGTCAGTAGAGGAAACAAACCAGAGAACACTCAGCCAGTGAAACCAAAACTCCTCTCGATCCAATAGGACAAGGGGACGGAGGGTGGGACGCAAGAAAGAAGGCGAGATGAAGACAACTAACATGGAATGTTATAGTAGGTACATAACTTCTTCATGTTAAGTTGTCTATCTCGCCTTCATTCTTGCTGGTTGGGACAGCGTCCCTAAAACCTACAATCCTGGGTGGCTCATTGGAACAGACTCTTCAGAACAGTGGAACCAAGGTCAGCTCTGCTCCTGGAGACCATATCTAGCTTGTAATGAGAAATAAAGGTATGAGGATTTGCCCACATAGCAGCTGCACAGACAGAATCCATGGGCAACCTAGACTGGAAGGCTACAGAGGTGGCCAAAGCCCTAGTAGAATGACCTTTTGGTTTGATAGGCAACTCTTTGTTTCTCAATTGATAAATGAAAGTAATAACGTGAGAAAACTACCAGGATAAGGTCACTTTGGAAACTGGGAGACCTTGTTTGCCTAGAGTGTAGGAAAGGAATAGTTGGTCCGACTTCCTTATATCCTTAGTCCTATGCAAGTAAAAATGCAATTGTCTATGGACGTCCAATTGGTGTAATTTGTATTCTGCCTTGTTGGTGTGGTTAGGGAAAAACACGGAAAGATTTATAGATTGGTTTAAATTGTTCTCTGAGCAGACTTTCGGAAGGAATGAGGGATTAGTCCTCAGAACAACCCTGTCCTTACAAAAAACCAAGTATGGAGGACGAACACATAGTGCCTGAAGTTCAGATATGCGTCTGGCTGAAGTGATAGCTACCAGGAAGAAGAGTTTTCCAAAATAGAAACTTTATGGAGCAGGATGCTGCAGGTTCAAAGGGGGGCATAATTAAGGAGGTTAGTACCAAATTAAGGTCCCAAGGAGGAGGGGGATCTCTCACTGGAGGTCTAATGAGAGTAGTACCTCTTAAAAAGGCTTTACAGAGCTTATGAGACATAATGTTTGAATTAGACAACCCAACATGTAAGTTAGAAATGGCCACCAGTTGAACACTGACTGTAGCAGAAGCGTACCCAGAACTCCAAAATTTTGTGGACTGGGGCTGAAAAAGGATCTACGTTCCTAGCCTCTGCCCAACAAGAAAAATGTTTCCATTTGTTAGCACAAGTCTTTCTAGTTGTGGACTTGTAAGAGGAGGCAATAATCTCACGCATGGCCAGGGAAATGCTGGGAAGCCTGGCTAAGGTTGGAAGTGGAGCAACCAAGCTGTGAGCTGGAGTGTTTGGAGGGACTGATGCAGCCCGCCTGATTGATGAATCGGTAGGTCTGGAATCGGATCCAGAGTCAAGGGCTGATCGAGAAGGTAATGGTGCAGGAACGGAAACCATATCTGTCGAGGCCAGCAGGGGGCAATGAGGATCATTTTGCAACCCAACGATATTGCTTTCTGTATGAGTTTCGGTATCAGGGGAAATGGAGGGAAGGCATAAAGAAGTCCCTGAGGCCAATCGTGGACTAGAGCGTCTCTGGGTGTGTGACCTGGAAGCGGAAGAAGGGAGAAGTAGTTGCTGCATTTGCTGTTGAAGGGGGTGGCAAAAAGATTGCAGCAAGGCTGTCCCCATTTGCGGAAGTTCAGATCCGCAACTACCTGATTCAGAGACCACTCGTGAGGCATGAGAATAGCTCTGCTGAGCCTGCCCGCTATGACGTTGGACCTCCCAGGGATGTGTGTCGCAATCAGAAATCATTGGGAAGAAATCGCACACTGCCACAGTCTGAGTGCTTCTTGACATAGGGGGTAGGACTTGGTTCCGCCCTGCTTGTTGATGTACCACACCACTGACATGTTGTCCGTTTGAACTGCAATGGTCCCAGAAGGAAGAGAGTCTTGAAGAGCTTGCAATGCTAGGAGCACGGCTCTCATTTCTAGGACGTTTATATGCAGGTGGTACTCGTGAGGCTGACAAGTGCCTTAGACTGTCCTGCCCAGATAATGCTCCCCCCACCCTATCAGGGAGGCGACTGTGGTTACTGTGGCTACCGGAGGGGGCTGAATGAAGGGTCTGCCCTGAGTCACTAGTGGGGAGACCATCCACCAGGAAAGGTGCCTTTTGCATGCTTCTGTAATCATGATCGTGTGAGACATGGGCGGCTGTTGGAAAGACCACTGTGTGAACAGAAGCCACTGAAGGATCCTCATGTGAAAGCAGGCCATTGGGATTAGAAGAATGGCTGCTGTCATGGAACCCAGAGTTTGAAGGGCAAACCTGACTTGGATTCTTTTGCTCTGCATCAGAATTTGTACTTGCTGACGAATTGTAGACACCCTTTCTGGCGGTAGCCTTGTGGACATGTTTCTTGTGTCTAAGTCTGCAACTATGTAGGTGATAGATTGACAGGGCAACAAGGCAGATTTTTTGAAGTTTATTGTAATGCCTAACTGGGATCAGATTGCGATCGTGTAGTCCCTGGCTTGAAGAAGTTGATGCCTGGTAGTAGCAGTGAGGAGCCAGTTGTCTAGATATGGAAACACCTGGAATCTGCGACATCTCAGGTGAGCTGTGACCACTGCCATACATTTGGTGAACACCCTGGGGGCTGTGGTGAGACCAAAGGGCAGAGATCTGAACTGGTAATGACTGGCTCCCAACCAGAAGCGAAGGAATCTCCTGGAGTGCCTGTCCATTTTGATGTGGTAGTATGCATCCTGAAGATCTATGGAGCACATCCAATTGTCCTGACCCAGGAAGGGTAGAATGGATTGTAGCGTGACCATCCGAAACTTTGTTCTTTGAACAGACTTGTTTAGTCTGCTGAGATCTAGAATCAGTCTCCAGTCCCCTGTCTTTTTTCGTACCAAAAAGAACCTTGAGTAAGTTCTGGATCCGTGTTGGTCTGCCGAGACTTTCTGGATGACTCTTTTTTCTAGCAGTCTTGAAACTTCTATGACTGCTTGGTCCCTCAGCTTGAGTGGAACATCTGGAAGGGATTTGCTCGATGGTAAGGGGGGTTAAGAGAAGGGGAATTTTGTAACCTCCAGATATAATTGACCGTACCCCATCTGTCTTGTGTTAAATTTAGCCAGGCTTTTGGGTACAGTGAAAGTCTTCCCCCGACTGTCTCCAGAGGCGGGCAGCCGGGTAACCCTTCAGGGATGCTGAAAAGGCTTCTCAGAGAAGGATTCTCTGTTGCCCTGGTTCTGTGGACCCCCTCTGCACGAGGGCGGTGTCTATTGTTGTTATTTCCCCCTCTGCCCCTGGAGGAAAAATCGCTACGTGTGTCCCTGGGATTTTCAGAACCACATTTTACCACTCTTCTGACCCTTGGGTTATGGTCTGGAAGGAGTGGAAAAATGGACTCCCACGGCAGAGAGAGTCTTGCCTTCTTGCTCACACCTAGTCAAAGTGTCTTTCACCTGTGGTCCAAAAAGAAAGGAACCATCAAAGGGGGTGTTGGTGAATGACGCTCTAAAGGGTTTTGCAAAGTTACACAGCCGCATCCATGCATGTCTCCTAAGGACCACGCCCGTAGCTGCGGCTCTACTCGCACCACCGGCTGCATATGAGTTGAGCCTCATGGAGGAGTTGACTACAGAATTATGGGTCACCAGCTGGGAAGCCACTTTAGCTTGAGCCCCCTCAGCTGATGGATCTTGAACGGTATCTCCGAGCTCTTTAAGAAGATCTCTCTGAAGCCGGGTAAAATGGAATAAGTAGTTTAGTGACCTCATAGAAAAGGTCGCTGAAGTAAACATTCGCTTCTCGTATCTGTCCATGGTCCTAGACTCCTTGTTAGGAGGATGGACAGACGAAGAGGTTTCCGCTAACTCTTTTTCGGTGGCTGCTGCTACCACCATGGCATCAACAGGAACATCTTTGGTAAGGAACTGCTTATCATGGGGTGCTGTGATGAACTTGCAAGGTCTCTTTGGATTTGGTTCCACTGTATCCGGGGCTGACCAAGCCTTTTGAGCCATCACGGACATAAGTGGATCGAAAGACGGAGAAACCCAGGAGGTGGAAGGTCAGGAACCGAACGCATCCAGGAATACAGACTCATCCTCGGTAGGGGCTAGGGGATTCCAGTTCCCCCTCTGCTTAAGCATTTTGAGGATTTCTGAAAAGGAAACATCTTCAGAGGGGGATCTCGGGGACCCTTCCGAATCATCTAAGTCTGTATCCGAAGTGACTGACTCAGGGGAGTCAATCTGCTTCCTCTTGCACTTCTTCTTACGAGGGGACTCCTCTGAATGTTCATGGGAGGCCTCGAAAGAAGAGGAAACACCCAATGGTGTGCCCTGTAGTGCCAGTTCCCCACGCTTGGGGTCTGGAGGAGGAGCAGATGTTGGCACAGGCACTACAGGGGATGGAGCCAGTGGGGCCAATAGTGGAGCTGATTCAGTGGCCAGCACACTCCTCATGACATCGAAGGCGTCACTGCCACGATGCAGAGAAGGCTCCGGTTCTGAGGAAATCAGAATCCTTCTCCGCACCGAGGGAGAGGGCTCCGAGGCCGATGTAGGAGCCGAGCTCACCTGCGCCGAAGCCCCGAGAGGGAGAATGGGGTCGGGCAAGGGTCCGATGCCACTCACCCCCTCGGAGCCGATGAGAGAGCCCCGGCGCCCAGATCCCTCGACGGACGGCACCATCAAGGGAATCGGAGCAGACAACGGAACGAAGGAGTTAAAGTTATCGGAGCCGACGGTTCCAATACTCGAACCCCAACGAACTCCGACTCCGAGCTCAATGGAGTCGGAGGAGGAATATCGATAGAAGTGGATGGAGCCGACACCTGTTGAGGAGGGCTGGACAACATTTTGGCAAGTGCCTGCGACTTTAGCAACCTACTGACCACTCTCTCCACATCATGATCCGGGAGCCTACACGATCGAGAGGAGTGAGAAGATCTGTGATTGCGCTCACTTTGCTGCAGGGGAGACCAAGGAGCCGAATGTATTGATTTCAGAGAAGGGGACCTCAGCCTCTTGTGGCTCCGGGAAGGCTCCGAAGTTTCTGATGGAGCCGACGGGGAGGTAGTCTTATTGGTTCCAGTCGGAACCGAAGTAGCAGGTAAAGACTGAACCAAAGACGGCTCTGAACTTGGAGCCGACGATTTGGTAGGTTTAGGGGATTTCACAGGCTGAGTCTTGGCCGGTGAATCCTGGGGCTTTAAAAGGCCCCTAAGAATAAGTTTATTCGTACGCTCCTGCAGAGCTCTTGGACTAAATGCATGGCAGATAGAACAAGAGTCCTGCAGGTGCACAATGCCTAAACAATAGATGCAAGAAGTGTGCCCATCTGTCAGCGACATTTTTCTGACAGCATGAGTCACACTTCTTGAACCCAGACACTTTGGATTCTTTGGACATCCTGTAACAAAAAATACAATAGCTACCAAACAAGATTAAATTAAAGAGAAAAATACAGTACACTACAGACTAAAGCTAAAGTTTTTTTTTTTTTTTTAAAATAGGAAAGCCTCTAACTCAAACGGCTAGCCTATAAAGAAAACGGAAGGAAAGCCTCTAACTTAAACGGCTAACCTGACAGAAATAAGGAGAGAGGGGGGAGGGGGAGAACTCTCTAAATTAAACGAGTTCTAAAGGGACGGGAAGGAATCTAAAAATACACACTTAGCCAACACAACAAATATATGAATAACAACTAACAAAAATCCCTAGGAAAAGGACTATTTCTAGTAAAGAAGTTCTAAAAGAAACTTTATACAAGCCTGAGCCAGAAAAACGACACCTCGCAGCTGAAGCGGCAAACAAGATCTGGGTAGCTAGCGCTAGGCATTATGGGATAAGGGGTAGCCTCAAGCCAGTAAACAGCTATCGAGCTATAGAAGATGCCGAGTCGGAGCCGAGGATCGGCTCCGATCCCAACCAGCAAGAATGAAGGCGAGATAGACAACTTAACATCATTTGTTAACACTGGCTCCTAATGTGCTGGAAAATTATATGGTACAGCCTCTGGACATAACATCTCACACCTAATTTTCTTGCATGACTGCCAGTCAGAAAGGTAAGCAATAAAACAGTCTTTGACTGCCTGCAGAGAACAGTCAGACAAGCCTTGAGGAGTGCTGATTTGATGTCCCTGAGAAGGGTTCTCTATATCTCTGGTTTTGCAGACTCCTTCAACCACATGGTCTGCACCCAATAAAGGGGTCACTTCTGCCACAGCTGCCCTAAATGAAGGAGAAGTGAAAAAGCTGACCCTGGAATTTTCAAAACCAGATGGATTTGGAACTCTTATAATTTCAGTTGAAAATCCTTGAGTGTTCTCAAATTTGACTCCCAGCCAGTGTCTTCTCATCTTGCTCACACCTTGTCAAATTAATTGTTGGTCTGAAGAGAAAGGATCCATCATAGGTCACAGGTGGCACTGCCATAAGACACCTTACAATTGTGAAAAAAAACAGCTCTTTTAGGGTTTTTAATCAAGTCTACAACAGAAGCTGCCACCAATAAAGGATAATTAATAGGGCATAAGAAATACTGCACAAAAACTATTAGAATAAATCAGAGGAGATTAGAAACGATTGGGAAGAGAGGCTGGAAAGGCAATTTACTAAGGAACAATGCGAGGACATCTGTATGGCTGCCAAGTACGCAACAAAGTCCAAAAGGTTTAGGATTTTTGCTTGGAAGTGTTTACATATGTATTTTTATACCACCAGCTGAATTCAGAGATTTTGTTCCACAGTTAGACAGTAAATGTTGGAGGTGTGATGGAAGAGAGAGAGCGAGATAACAGGAAACATGTTTTTTGGAGTGTAACAAGTTGATAGATTTTAAAGTCTGTATACAGTAGTATGTCAGAAATGGGAAAGCAAATGGCTATAACTAAATAAAATAATCTTTTGAGCTGAAATGCATAAACTAAATTGTCTAGACAGAGTAATGCCTTACTAAGTTTAATGAGATAGGCTGCCCAAAAACAGTTACTGGAAATGGAATTCAAACTCTAAACTAACTGTAGTTGAAGTACTGAAAATTGCAAAGGAGATAAAAAAGAGCTAAAGGTGGGACTTTTAGAAAAGTGAACGAGCAATTTACATAGAAATAAATTGAATTTTATGGAACAATGCATGCATAACTGTTTTCAGGAGGATGAGAGAGGTTTAAGGGAAGGCAGGTAAGGTTACCACCTGTTTCTCTTTGGGCAGAACAGCCCCCTTTGGCAGTTGTGTTCTGCAGAGAAAAAATCATGACAACTGGCAGATGTCTTGATATTTTAGCACAAAAATATTTCCCAAGTTTTATATAATAGTTGCATAAAACAAGTGTTTTCTATCTGAAACACCAAAATATTATACAAAACAGCATAAACAACTCAAAATCTACAAGAAACAGCTTTTATTTTAGCAACAAATTAAGTCAAGTCCTTTACATTGATTGAGGGTATGGTTTATCCTGCAAAATCTCACATTTTCATAC
Organism: Protopterus annectens; assembly: GCF_019279795.1. Taxonomy (NCBI): domain Eukaryota; kingdom Metazoa; phylum Chordata; order Ceratodontiformes; family Protopteridae; genus Protopterus; species Protopterus annectens. The sequence continues at coordinate 1,117,143,310 of NC_056733.1, read as the reverse complement.
AAAAAATATCTCACTATGGACATCAGATGAGGTGCCAACCCTAGGCAGGAACTGAGCAATTTATGCAATGTCTGAGTGAATAACTGTTAAAGAAAAAAGGAAGCATATGTGTAATGTATAATGCATGAATATAAAAAATGTTAATACGGTTTGTTTTCTTTTCTAATAATGTATGTGTCTTAAGTAATAATTTAATCAAGATGTTTAAAAAATACATAAAAGAGCTCTAAATAGAACATCCCATCAGGAAATAAGGTTGTTAAATTACTAAGATGAAAAATAAGTGGAGCACTAAGTTGTCGACTCTGAGAATCTATCTATCTGAGCAGCTACGTGCTCCACATTGTGCGGAACACTCTGCATTTAACATCGACTTAGCTGACTATTCCACTGTTACGCGCTGAATAATTCTGGCTTTGCTTTGCGATGTTTGGTAGAACAACATATTGTGGTACACAAGCCAATCAATTCACTGCTCATAAGGCAAAGTGAACTACTGAGGATGCAGACAATTTGGCCAATCGCGTGCCACTACTAGTTTGCACTACTGTAATACATTCAAAACAGGTACTGCAGTGCGCAGAGAGTGAGAGAGAGATTGTTTTACATTTTGAAAACGGCTGTTATCGTTTTTCATCATGTTTTTCTTATCCAGACCTGAGGATACCAGCAGAACTGCAGGACACAGTATCAGGGACTGGGCAACGAAAAACAGTACAGCTACTGTAATGCATTTGGGTACAGTGAACCTTAGATCAGAAATCGGAAATGGGTGATTGGAGGTCAGTTGCTACTTGTGTCATCGCAGCAGCAGCATGCAAAAATGTATACCCCTTGGATTTATTTTTAATTATTTTATTTTATGTACATTCTGTTGACTACATTGCCTGGCTGGGCAGTGCCTATTTTTAAGGGGAGTCTGGGGAAAATAGAACATTATAATAATCACATAACTGTCATTAATATATCACTGTAATCCAGAATAAGCACAACACACAACATATATAGGTGCTGTAAATAAAATTTGTGCAGAATTTATTTGAATCAAACGCATTAGAAAAGTACTGGGTTAGTTGTAATCTACTAAGCACTTAGCTTTTCAGTGGGCAAGAAAGATTAGCATTGTACTGCTGCTAACAGTAGTTCAGTATAGACCATACCTCTCGACCTCTTGGCACAAGAAATCTGGAACAATGGCAAAAATAATGGTGGGATAAAGGTAACAAAATAAGGGCAGATTTTAAACTTAGAGAATTGCTAGAATAATAGGTTCTGAACTGACATGCATTTTCTGAAGCATATGAAGTGTGAATCTCAAATGTCTGTCATTATTTAGGGACTTCAATTCTTAATGATTTTCTAAAACAACACAGTTTTATGAGGGACACACCAAAAATAAGAGGCAAAAAAATTGGACAGTTGAGAGCTATGCAGTGACTATGCACCAAACCACCAAACAACCTGAGGGAAAACTAAAAAGGCTCAGACTTGCTTTGTCACTGAAGTTGGGAGTGGGGCAGTCACGGTAGTTCTGTTGTTGAAGGGTTGTGGACATATGTTGGGGCTACAGCTGCTTTGTTCCTCTAATAGGCTCGAGGTAAATGGCTGAATGTGTATACTGTGTGGCTCAGACAGGAGCAGGGTTTGTCTGTAAAAGTTGAAGTGTCACTAGTTGATCATTTATTTTTTATTCACTTTACTTTTCCTTATTTTATTTATGTATTAACCGTCCCTGATTTTGACTCCAATTTTACAACTGTCCCTTTTAATCCTTCCTGAAACCGGTGAATTTTGGAGAAAAGATTAGGAATTACACTTAAAGGACAAATTAGAATTAGAATGATAAACTTCTGTTATTTCAGAAAATGTATATTAATTCTCTTTCTCTTATTCAGTCAGTGTCTGAAGGTAATAGTAAAATTTGTGCTCTTTATTAATTCTGGATATGTCTCTGATTCTACTCAGATTTGTCCAGGCTCCATGGAAATGGTGCGTTTTTGCGCAGTGCAAAAACAGGGTGTTCCACATTTTGATTGTTTGTCACAAATTGCTAGGGTTTGTGCTCCACATTGGCCTCTTAAGATGTTGAGACCTATGCTAAACATAGACTGAAGGCGTCAAATGAGAATTAAGAACTAGTGCACAGGGGTATTATGGGAAGAAAAAATCTTAAAGGAGCTCAAGGCATGGAAGTAACAGGGCTAGAAGAGATCTGACGAGTGTCTCAGTCCCCATCAGACGAACTGGATTAATATGATTAACAGTTCCATCTGCTGTTTCTCAAAAGCTAATGGTTATGAGAATAAACAACTAATAAACCTACTATATCAGTAGATAATAATGCCCCCATGCCAAAAACATAACATACTTACTAAGATACCATCTTAAAGCTTACAATTTGGTCACTCCCACTCAACATGTGAAAATTTATATAAAGTGATGTGGAAGCTCTGCAATTACATTTCTGCAAGATAATAATAGCTATAGCAAATGACAACCATCATAACTTGTTTTCACAACTTACTGATAAAACACTGTAGAACAGGACTTCAGAGATGGCTGCAAACTGAGTAACAGCTTGTTCTAGCTATCCCAGTGTGAAAAAAGAAACTCAGCAGAAGAGAAGGCCAGAAGACTTATGTTTACGGTAAATTTCAGTAACTGGCTAGTAAGTGCACTGCCTGGATGCCAGGAATAAAAAAATACAGAAGACCTGGAAAAAATCAGCTGCAAAAAGTGAGGAAGAAACACAGATTTGGGAAAGTATTGTGGCTGTTCTGCAAAAAGCAATGCAAACTTCAGACATGACTTCCAATAACCTACAGGAAGATGTAGACAACTGCATACATACCTGGTTAAACTAAACAAAACACTGTTGACATATCACAAACAACAAAAGGCTGGAAAAAATGGAAGAAGCTGTGAAGACTGGTAGAGAAGGGTGAAGGCTGCCAGCCTAGCCAGATAGAATTGTATACATAATTCTATCATTTGTAAATATGAATGTGAATCACAGGCTTGTTGTCTTAAATGAAACAAATGCTGTTACAAAAATGTGGCAACAATGCTCTCTACCGACCCAGTAAAAGCATGTTGTGACCCTTTGATCTAAAGTCTGCTCCATTCTGGCTACATGAAGGCTTCCTGCCTATTGTTTTAAGGCTAAAGTTAATGACCAGAATTTACATGTGGAATGTCCTTTATTGCTCTAAGTGTAAAATAATGTAAATGCAGTTTCTGTCAGCCTGGGAACACCAGGAAAGTGTGAAATGATGTATTTTTTTATCAGAACCGCAGTTTCAATTTAAAGAGAGAGAACCAGAAGGCATTAAGCATTTTTCTCTTGAACATCCAACTCAGCACTGCCTTATGCTCTATGTAAGCAAGTTATTTTAGAAGTGTGTTTTCTTGTAGATAGCTAGAAGCTAGAAATATTAGACTGTTTTTCCTGTGATGTCAGAACTGTACTACAGATTTATTTTAAGTATTTCTCTGTGATCTCTGAATTCTTGACTAGCACTGTCTGTGTAGTAGAAAGTATTGCCTTGTGGTTTTAATTATTTATTATTAAATATTTTACAACCTTTTAACTGTGGCTGGTTTATGTAGTGATAAGTTAAGCTCTAGAGTACATTGCATATTTATAGAGTTTACTGTCCAAGTCACTCCAAATAACCTTTGACTGATTAATCACACATCAATTGGATAATAATATTGCACAGTAATAATTGGACAACTTTTTAAGGGCCTTTGAGTGGCTGATAAATATTAGCTGGGTGGTGGCAAGTGGTCCTACCGTATAGTCTGGAAAAGGGGGCACAGCTGGGGAACCTGTGCCAGCCTTCCCCAGAAGTGTCTGTGTGGTTGTATAAACTCTTATCTCAAAGTGTGTGTGTGAGCTACTTGGGCAGGGACACAAAGCACTGGTTGGACACAGAGGGTGCTAGAGATTTTGGCTTGCCCAGCTAGGCTGAGATATGGACCCGATAGCTGTGCCAGTGTGGAGTCTTACTGGGGACCTGGGGAGCAAAGGAGTGACAAGCCCCGGACTGACTGTGATCTCTGTGTGCTCTTAAGGGAAATTGCACTTTACTGTGTGGATTTGTTATCCTTTCCTCATATATGAGACGCCCTTCTCTGGTGTTAGTGGTGAGGACTGAGGCTCCTTGATTGCTGGGCCAGGGCACGGGCATCACAGAAGCTTTAAACAGATATTTAAATGACACAAAAAATCCCAAGTTAAGCGAGTAATCCACAAATGAATAATAACCAGCAACAAATTCCCAGCAGAACAGAAGGCAAACAACTTTAAAATAACCAGAAAAGTTTAATAATTAATGTAAGTGCTTTTGTGGTGATCAACCCTGCTTCCTCAGATTAAGAATGAATGTAAGTGCTTTCGTGGTGATCAATACCGCTTCCTCAGACATGTCTGAGGAAGCAGTGTTGATTACCGCGAAAGCGCTTACATTCATTACTAAATGTTGCTGGTTATTTTAAAGTTGTTTGCCTTCTGTTCTGCTGGGATTTTGCTGCTAGATATTCAGATGAGATGATAAAGCTGCAAAAATCAGAGTTCGAAATGAAGAAAAGGCTGGCTGAATATAAGACTGCTCAGGAAAAGATGTTGCAAAAAATAATAGAATTAGAGTACAGTGCACGTAAGGAAAACCTGAGATTTTCAGCTATATCAGAGAAGCTGGAAGGAACAGACTGCATTACTTTTATGAATGCACAAATAAGCAACTGGACTGGTACTCCAGAGCAGGAGTTGTTAGATGAAAGGGCACATCGTGTGTATGCTCCAAACCTAGCTATAAGAAACCAACCTAGACCTCTAATAGTAAAGATAAAATCCAACCAGCAGAAGCAGTTGATTCTGACAAAACTATGGCAGAAGGACAAAATACTAAAAGTGGGAGACAGCAGAGTGTGTGTGGAGAATGATTATTCACTGTACACAAGGCAGAAGAGGAGTAAATTGATTCCACTATTCAGGAAATGTCGAGACATGGGTATGAGATTCAAACTGCTGTATCCAGCTGTTTTTAAAGTATTCTTCCCTGGAGGGACAATATCATTTTCTGATGAAGTGCATGCTAAGGAGGAAATACAAAGGTTTGCCCAACAAAAAGTGAGCTGTGAAACAGAAGGAGATTATGCTTCTTACTCTTTTGGTAAGAAAGACCACAGACAGACTGTACCTGTGAAACCTTTTCCAGTAAGTCAACAGAAAATGTCAGAGATAAGGGAGGAAGTGCAAGAGTTGACTAGAAGAATTGAGAGTACATTAGAAATGAAGCAGATACAGGATTTGGGTGATGGACAAGAACAATAATAAAACCAATAACTCAATGCAGGATTACAATGCAATAATTACATTTGTGAAATATGACAGAACAAGAAAATCTGCAAATATTGGGCATTTTCAAAATTTCTTGGATTTGTGGGGACTCTAAAGTATATCCCCTACTTCATGTCATTAATTTAGGAAAAAATGCTTTGGGGAGGGGAAAGAAGGGAAAAAGCTAACTGTAAGTAAAGAAAACATTTATTTTCTTAATAGTACTTTTTTGTGATGTATGGTTTTCTTTGCATGCATGTGGAGAAAAAGTGTTTTGGTACCTATCTTTAAGAATAAGGGTGATGTGCAGAGCTGCAGTAACTACACAGGGATAAAATTGATCAGTCACAGCTTGAAGTTATGGGAAAGAGTAGAGGAAGCTAGGTTAAGAAGGGAGGTGATGATTGGTGATCAGCAGTATGGTTTCATGCCAGGAAAGAGCACTACAGATGCAATATTTGCTCTGAAAGTGTTGTTGGAGAAATACAGAGAAGGTCAGAAGGAGTTGCACTGTGTCTTTGTGGACTTAGAGAAAGCATAAGACAGGGTGCCTAGAGAGGAGTTGTGGTATTGTATGAGGAAGTCGGGAGTGGCACAGAAGTATGTAAGAGTGGTACAGGATATGTACGAGGGTAGTGTGATATTGGTGAGGACTGCGGTGGGAGTGACAAATATGTTTAAGGTGGAGGTGGGATTACATCAATGATCAGCTCTGAGCACTTTCTTATTTTCAGTGGTGATGGACAGGTTGATAGATGAGATCAGACAGGAGGCCCCGAGGACTATGATGTTTGCAGATGACATTGTGATATGTAGTGAGAGTAGGGAACAGGTTGAGGAGACCCAGGAGAGGTGGAGATATGCTTTAGAGAGGAGAGTAATGAAGGTCAGCAGGGCTAAAACATAATATATGTGTGTAAATGAGAGGGAGGATAGAGGAATGGTGAGGATGCAGGCAGTAGAGTTGGTAAAGGTGGATGAGTTTAAGTACTTGGGATCAACAGTTCAAAGTAATGGTGAGTGTGGAAGAGAGGTGAAGAAGACGGTACAGGCAGGGTAGAATGGGTGGAGATGAGTGTCAGGAGTGATTTGTGACAGACGGGTACCAGTAAGAGTGAAAGGAAGGTCTACAAGATGATAGTGAGATCAGCTATGTTATATGGGTTGGAGACGGTGGCATTGACGAAAAGGCAGGAGTCACAGCTGGATGTGGCAGAGTTAAAGATGTTAAGATTTGCACTGGGTGTGACTAGGATGGACAGGATTAGGAATCAGTATATTAGAGGGTCAGCTCAGGTTGGACAGTTTGGAGAAAAAGCAAGAGAGGTGAGATTGCATTTGTTTGGACATGTGCTGAGGAGGGATGCTGGGTATATTGGGAAAAGGATGCTAAGGATGGAGTTGCCAGGTAAGAGGAAAAGAGGAAAGCCTAAGATAAGGTTCATGGATGTGGTAAGAGAGGAAATGCAGGCGGTTGGTGTGAAACAGCATGATGCAGAGGACAGGAGGAAATGGAAACAGATGATCCGCTGTGGCGACCCCTAACGGGAACAGCCAAAAGAAGATGACAGTTTTCTTTGCATGCTATTTTTAAATGTAACGGGGGTTGTAAACAGGTGCTATTGTTTTTCTTTTTCTCCCTTATAGGTTCATAGATAGGTACTAGGCTATCGGCCCTGGGGCCTATACAAGCCCAGCCAAAAAGGTACCCTGGCTTTTGCCACCCAAGAAAATTATTTTTCTGTGCCACTGTCGAGCAGAGCCACAGAGGTGATCCCCGGGGTGAAGTTCCTATTTCCCATCCAATCATCAAGATTTTTCTTGAAGAGTGCTAATGAGGAGCTTTGTTTGATATAGATAGGCAGTTTATTCCAGAGTATGGGAAGTCTCTGGGACAGGAATCTATCCCTCCGGCATGTTCTGTTTATTGTGGGGACAAGGTTTATGTCCCTAGAGCGTGTAGCTCAGAGGGAATGGGATTTCTTTAAGTGGAGCATGTCCAACAGCTCTGGGTTTGACATAGCTTTGTATGTTAGGCAAAGATCATCTCTGAGTAGGTGATATGCGATAGAGTAAAGCTGGAGTTTTTTGAGACGTTCTGCATAGAGCATCTGTTTGAGGCCAGTAATCCTCTTTATGAGGTAGTTCTGCGGCCTTTGCAGTTGTTGTACATGTCTTGTGAGGTACATACCAAAAGGGGCATTGTACTCTATAATGGGTCTAATGAGTGATGAGTAGAGGGGAACAATGACCTCTTTTTTTCTGGATGAGAAACCTTTTGTGATGAGGTATGCCACGTAGAAGGATTTCCTGCCTACTGAGGCGATGTGATTATCAAAGGAGAGACTACTGTCCACCTGTGTCCCAAGGTCTCTTATCACACTTTCGGTGTTAAGTATACTACCGCCTATGTTGTAGTTCATGGGTACAGAGTTTTTACCAAAGGGGGTGACAATGCACTTTTTGGCATTGAGCTTGAGGCCATGACTTTGACACCAGGCATCTGTCTCAGTGAGGCCCTTTTGTAGGATGTCCACATCGTTAGGAGTTTCGATTATGGCTCCTAGTTTGCAGTCATCTGCAAACTTCATTAACCAAAGACCTTCTGTGTTAGCCTGTACTTCAGAGAAGTAGATACCAAACAGGAGAGGACCCAGGACTGAACCCTGTGGTACTCCACTTGTCACTGGTCTGAAGTCAGATTTGGAGTGTGCTACTTTCACTGTGTGGGTTCTGTCAGTGAGCCAGTTGGCAACCCATCTTGTGACATAGGGATTTATACCTAGTTTAGTGAGTTTATCTATAATTCCAGAGTGGCGGATGATGTTGAAAGCCCTGGCAAGATCTAGATAGGCTGTGTGAACCACCTTACCCTTGTCTATGCCTTTGGTGACTGCTTCAAAGAAGTCCATCAGGTTTAGGAGACATGATCTGCCTTTTACAAACCCGAACTGGGTGGGGTCCAGAGTTTGGAGATTACCAATGTCTTTGTTTATAAGTTCCATGATGATACGTTCCATAGCCTTGCAGACCAGGCTCATCAGGCTAATGGGGCGGTAGTTCCTGGGGTCCATGGTGGCTCCCCCCTTGTGGACTGGGATAACCATCACTGTGCGCCATTCAGCAGGCACAAAGCCTGAGGTGAGGCTAATTGAACATGGTACTTAGGTGGGGTGCCAGTTTGTTCTGTAGTTCATGTAGAACGCAGCCTGGGATGTTGTCTGGTCCCATGGATGCTGTGTTCTTGGCTTTGGAGTGTGTGGTTTTTACCTGTGCAGCCGTGTTTACAGGAACTGAGCATTCTTCCGGTATAGAGATGGGCTCTTTAGGGGGTGAGAGGGGGGGTAAAGTTAGCACTGAATCTATCTGCTAGGATGTTGGCAATATCAGTTGGGTCTGTATATTTAGGGCCATTGTGCTGTAACTCAGAGCAGATCTGAGTGTTGCCATTGAGATTCTTGACATAGCTATAGAATGCTTTGTGGTTGTCTTTAGAATCAGTGGTGATTTTGTTTTCGTAACTAGCTTTGGAGGATTTTATCAGGGATCACAGCTTCTTACTGAGGCTGACCAGGGAGCTCCTCCACTCATTGGATTTTACTCTCTTTTGCAACAGTTTCTTCCTTCTGTTGTACAGTTTGTTTATGGCAGGGGACCACCAGATTGGTTTCCTTTTTTGGAGGATAGAGTCTTGGTTCTACTTTCTTTCTTCTTGTACAGTTTTGAGAAATATAGACAATACAATGTAAAAAAAAACCCTGGTTAAAAAGGCATAACAAAGTTAAAATTAATGTGCTTTTTTCATTTTTGCATGAAGAAATGGCTGTATTAAGGACCTCAAAATGATCAGTTTTAAGAGAGAACAAGTAAATGAAAAAGAATACTGAATATTATGAGGCTTTTTTCTAACAAATACATGTGTACTTAGTAGAAATTCTGCAGCTGGTCTTCATGTCTCCATGGAAATAATCTGATAAAGAGAAACTGGCTGTCTGGTTCTCATGTCTCCATGGAGACAATCTGATAAAGAGAAACTGGAAACAGTCTTGTGGAAGGGGATTGGCTAAGGGAAAAGAAAAGAGAAATTGTCTAGGACATAATGTTATCTGAAGCAATCAAGGGTCTTCCCAGCTGGAAGGGCTTTAAAGATAAGACAAAACCAATTAGACATGAAGTAAATTTTTTTCAGTTTTTTTTTTTAAATGCAATAGGGATACTAATACAAACAGGTGTTTTTTTTTTTCTTTTTTCTCTCTTCTTTCTTTTTCTTTGTTCGGTTTTAAGAAATTTAAGCAGAGCAATGTAAAAAACATGTTTCAAAAAATAATAGAATTAGAGGACAGAGCACATAAGGAAAACCTGAGATTTTCAGCTATATCAGAGAAGCTGGAAGGAACAGACTGCATTAATTTTATGAAGGCACAAATAAACAACTGGACTGGTATTCCAGAGCAGGAGTTGTTATATGAAAAAGCACATCATGTGTATGCTCCAAACCTAGCTATAAGAAAGCAACCTAGTCCTTTAATAGTAAAGATAAAATCCGACTAGCAGAAGGAGTTGATTCTGACAAAACTGTGGTATAATGTTATCTGAAAGCAATCAGGGGTTGTCCCAGCTGGGAGGGCTTTAAAGATAAGACAAAACCAATTAGACTTGAAGTAATTTTTTCAGTTTTTTTTTTAAACGCAATGGAGATACTAATACAAACAGGTGTTTTTCTTTTTCTTTTGCTCCCTTCTTCTTTCTTTTTCTTTGTTCAGTTTTAAGAAATGTAGGCACTGCAATGTAAAAAGGGGGAGAGAGGAGAAGTGGGGGAGCAAGAAAGGTCTGGTTAAAAGAGTATAACAAAAGAAAAAACAGTGTGCTTTTTCCCATGCTTGTATAGGGAAATGTCTGGGTTAAGACCCTAGGCGTTATCCAGCAACAAATTTATTACAAAGCATGTAAATGAAACAGAATACTGAATACTATAAGGCTTTTTTTCTGGTAAACAAGGTACCCTTAGCAGTTTTGTAACTGTGTAATCCAAACAAACAAATCCAAACTGCAACTCAGGAAACAAACGAAGGCTAAAGGACACAAAGTCTCCAAAGCGAAAAAAAGTAAAAACGGGTTTATTACTTTGCAACTAAACAGTATGATACAAAAATAAACGGTTGCAACTAAACAGTATGATACAAAAATAAACTGTTTATTTTTGTATCATACTGTTTAGTTGCAAAGTAATAAACCTGTTTTTACGTTTTTTCGCTTTGGAGGCTTTGTGTCCTTGAGCCTTCATTTCTTTCCTGAGTTGCAGTTTTGTAACTGGTTTGCATGTTACTAGAAGACAATTTGATAAAGAGAAATGGCATGGAGAAAGTGTTTACTGAAAGCATTCAAGTGTTTTCTCAGCTGGGAGAGCTATTACAAAAATAGACAAAATCAAATAGCACAGGCTGTACCATGCATCTTAGCATGAATAACCCTTCTTTTTGGTTATCTCTAACCTGTCTGTGTAGCTATCATCTTAGAACTTTTGTTGTTATTAGGAAGCAAAAACTTCAATATTTGAAGATGCACATAGTTTTCTGTGGTATTATTAAGTTCATTTGTTTTATTTTTTTTTTGGGGGGGGGGTTGTTTGAGGCCTTTCAAAAAAGTTATGTAAGATGTGGCGGAGGCTCAAATGGATATGACAAGAAACAATTGTATAAAAGACCCACCTGCCAAACAGTACATGGTTGTAACATAAAGGTTGGAACTAGACATTTAACAAAAAAGCAGTTATACACAAAAGGTGGTAATAATAATTATATAAGAAAATGTTTTCTGTAATGTCTTTCAATCTGAATGGTCATACAGATAAATGTAAAAAAGAAAAAGTGGTAAACTATATTAAAACTGTAGAGTGCAAATAGCTATGCTACAGGAGACAAACCTGGAAAGAAATGAACATGTGCATTTGATAAAGAAAGGTTTTCAGGATGGTTATTCAGCGGAACATCTGGGACAAAGGAAAAGAGGAGTACTTATATTAATTGCAAAAGGAGCTCCAATAGTGACATAAGAGAATAAAAAAGATAACAATGAAAGATACATAGCACTAAGGGGCTACTGGCAAGGGATGATAATTACACTGGCTTGCATTTACATTCCACCTAAAACTGCTATAATGGAGCTTAAGAAAATTATAGGAAAAATAATTAGCTTTCAGCAAGGAATATTACTTATAGGTGAAGAATGGAACTTGGTTTGCAACAGTGAAGATGTGTCTGGGGGGACCTAAAAGGGAAAATATAACAAAGGAGGGTAGATTTTTGAAGAACTTTATGAAAATGTTTGGCATGAAAGATGTGAATTCAGTACTAGTAGTTCAGTCTGAATTTACATATTATTCTCCAAGATACAAAAACTAGGCTAAGCTAGACAGCATTTATATCTCACAGGAACATGTGCATTTAACTGAAGGTCTTGAAACATACCCAATGACTATTTCAGACCATGCACCAATAATAACAAAAATAAAAATGCAAGGTAATGAAAAAAAAAATGAGACACTGGCACTTTCCTACCTACTGACTGAAAAGAGAGGAATTTAAGGACTGGGTTTTGGAATTAATTCAGGAGCTACTACAGAAGATAGAATTTTTTTCTGAAAATATAGCTAGGGAGTGGGATACAATTAAAGTGGAGTTTAAAACTAAGGTGGAAATAAAGGACAGGGAAATATGGCTAAGAAGTAACAAGAATTATTTAAACGGACTGACAAATGTTAAAGTATTGTAAAATATGAGGAATCTCTCAGAACAAGAAAAGGAGCAACTGCAGAATGCTAAAAAAATAAATAAGGGATCTCAATAATATGCACAAGTTTAGAAAGAGTGCTGTTAAACAACTATTTTTTGATAATAATTCTAGAGCACAAAACCTGTTAGCACAAAGACTCAGGCAATAGAAAGTGGAAAGGGCTGTCAACAAGCTTAGGGAGCCTATAACAAGGAATTATAGAAATATTTCAGAAATTTTATGAAAGTTTGTATAAAGTAGAGAAATATGGAAATCAACAAAAGATACAAATGGAAATGTTTATGGAATAATTAAATATGTCAAGGTTAGAGGTAGATGAGGCTCAATTACTAACAGGATAGGAAGACATGAGATAAAAATGGCTATGTATAACCAGTCTACAGGAAAGTCTCCAGGAACAGATGGTATTCCTGTGGAAGTTTGGAAGTTAGGAGGGAAAAAAAATATAAAGATCTGGAATGTTTTGTTTAAGGGGCCTTAAACCCCTTGGCCTATTTTAAGACTAGGAGAAGTAACAGCATCCTGGAAGAAGGCGGTGGTAACGGTAATAGCTAAGGAGGGTAAAGAAAGTACAGTTGTGTACACTTACCATAAATGTAGATGTTCGAGTGTATTCACTGTTGCAGTCATTACATTTGGGTAATCTGCTGGCAGGTTGCCCTCAGTCGGCCTGAATATCAAAGTCTTGGATCCTGCATCGGTTGCTGCCTCTTCTTCCATGACATCAGGTCATCAGGGGTATAAAACAGGCAGCCAACACCATTTTCTTTAGTTTTTCTTGCCCCAGATGTCAGGTGCCCCCCAAATGGGGAGCAAAAATATATAAATATAAAACTATATATACATGTAATTGTAACAACATAAACTTTACCTTCATCTAAAAGCAAATACACCACAAAGGCTGTAGAATATAGTGAAGGAAAGAAAATCTCCAGAATAAGGGGGATGGTGTGTGGATAACCCAGACTGCAACAGTGAATACACTCGAACATCTACATTTATGATAAGTGTACACAACTGTACTATGTTCTTCGTGCTTCACTGTTGCAGTCATTACATTTGGGTAGAATCCCAAAGCTATGGATGGGAGGCTGGAACTAAATAGCATTAGGAGCGGCTATAAGGCCCTGCAGAACTGCAGTGGCAAAGCCTGCCCTGGACTTAGAAAAGAGAGGCAAATGATAATGCTTTGTAAAAGTATGCACAAATCTCCAAATAGTAGCCTCTAGGATGTCTTTGTTTGGTACCCCTCTGAGAAAGACTGCTGATATAGATGCAGCCCTGGTGGAATGTGACCTAATGCCCTTGGGTACCAGTTTACCATGATGCAAGTAGCAGAAACAAATGCAGTGGCTTATCCACTTTGAAACAGTCTGCTTTGAAAAAGCCTTTCCCTCTGATCCTGCAGCAAATGCCACCAGTAGCTGCTTAGTTTTTCTTAGAGATTTGGTCCTGTTTAAGTAGAATCTTAGTTGTCTGTGCGTGTCCAAGGAATGCAGAATCCACCCCCCCTTGTTCTGTGGATTTGGGAAAAAGGTTGGCAGGTGAATAGTTTGGTTAAGAGCCACACTGGATACCACCTTAGGCAAAAAGGAAGGATTGGTTCTGAGGGACACTCTGTCCGGGTAAAATATAACAAAAAGGCTCCACAGCCATGATGGCCTGCAGCTCTGAAACCCTTCTTCCTGAAGTAATTGCCAGAAGTAAAGCTGTTTTCCAGGACAAAAACTTTATATCTGCAGTAGCAGCTTGTTCAAATGGAGGCAGGGTGAATTTTTCCAACACAAAATTGAGGCCCATACAGGAATTAGTGATCTTCTAGGAGGCTTTAAACTTTTGGCCTCTCTAAGATACGGTTTTAGCAGAGGATGAGAAAAAATTGGTGGCTCTGTGTTGTAATGAGCCGAGATGGCAGAAGCATGGATTTTTATTGATGAAAAAGATAGGCCCTTGTCAAGCATCTCAGTCAAGTATTGCAAAATCTGAGGAATATTTGGCTTTGCTGTGTCAGTTCCTTGTGCTTGGTTCCAAGCACAGAATCTCTTCCATTTATCAGCGTAAGATTTTCTAGTACTAGGCCTTCTGGCTTCCAAAATGACATTCATCACAGATTTACTGTGAAGTGTTGTTTGAATAACTAAATGATCAGCCATGCTGCCAGGTTCAGAGTTTGTAGTTGATAGTGCAGGATTTGATTGTTTTGCTGAGACAGTAAATGAGGTATTTGAGGCAAATACCAAGGATGAAGTTGAGACACATTCCTTAGGATTGGGTACCAGTGATGGCGAGGCCAGTCCGGGGCAATTAGAATCATTTTTGTTTTTTCTTGTCTGACCTTTAGTAGGACTTTGGGAAGAAGAGGCAGAGGAGGAAAGGCTTAGGCTGATAGGTTTTTCCAACTGACGGATAGGGCATCCACTTTCCATGCTTGTCTGTGATAAGTCATTGCGCAGAATTTGTCCAATTGATAATTCTGGGGAGAGGCAAACAGATCTATGTCCGAGTTCCCCCATTTCTTTGTTATCATGCTGAAGACTTGTGGATCCAGTTTGCACTCGTGAGGGTCCATAAGGTTTCTGCTTAAGTTGTCTGCCAGAGTGTTTTGTTTTCCTTGCAGGAATTGAGCTTGAAGATGCACTTGGTAAGTCAAGGCTGTGTCCCACAACACCATGGCTAGTCGGCAAAGGGGGTAGGAGTGTGTGCCCCCCTGCTTATTTATGTACCACATAACTGTGGTGTTGTCCATCTTTATCAGTAGTTGTCCTGGATGAAGTAAGTCCTTGAAGGCTGTCAGGGCATTCTGAACAGCTAACATCTCTTTCTGGTTGATATGCAGATGCATTTATTTTGGGCTCCATAAGCCCTGAATGCATCTCCTCGCCAGGTGCAAGCATAGTCTGATGCATCTGTAGTTAGGGTTTGGTTGGCAGGGGGTAGAGTGAAAGACCATTCCATGTTCTGGTGACATGTCTCTGCCCACCAAAGAAACTCCTGTTGTAGGCAGGGAATGAAAGGAATCATTGTTTCCAGACTGTGACAGTGTTGACTCCATAAACTTTTTAGGTATCACTGTAGTTTCCTCATATGCAGTCTTGCATATGGACTCAGTAGAATGCAGGATGCCATGAACCCCAAAGCCTGCAGAATTTGTCTTGCAGATAACTGAGTTTTTGTTGCCATCTGTTTGAAGTAAATAGTTGCCTTTGTTTGTCTGGCATAACGTAAGCCATCTGGGCAGTTGTATTCAAGCTTGCACCCAGGAATGTAATCTTTTGAGAGGGTACCAGTTGTGATTTATTTTCGTTTATTGTGTACCCTAGGCATGTCAGAAGCCTTTTCACAAATGCCAGATGTTGAAGAAGAATGTCCTTGTTTTCTGCTTGAATGAGACAGTCGTCCAAGTAAGGATAAATTTGTATATTTCTTTGTCTGCAAAATGCAATTACTGGTGCCAGGCACTTTGTAAAGACCCTGGGCGCAGTAGATAAGCCAAAGGGCAGTGCAGAGAATTGGCAATGCATAAAGCCAGCCTTGAAGCGGAGGTATCTTCTGCACGATTCCCTTATTGGGATATGCAGGTATGCCTCTTTTAAGTCTAGAGTCACTAGCCAAGCGTTCTTGCCCAGCATGGGCAGAAGCTGCTGCGAAGTTAGCATTTTGAATTTTGGTATGTCCAAGAATGTGTTCAAAATTGATAAATCCAGTACTGGGTGCCAGGCCTTGTCTTTTCTGGATACCAAGAAGAGTCTGAA
The DNA here is from genome assembly GCF_019279795.1 of Protopterus annectens. Lineage (NCBI taxonomy): Eukaryota > Metazoa > Chordata > Ceratodontiformes > Protopteridae > Protopterus > Protopterus annectens. Next base: position 1,117,127,422 of record NC_056733.1, on the reverse strand, counting down.
GTAAAACCCTTGTCCTTTTTCCTGTTTTGGCACTGGCTGAATAGCCCCCATATCCATGAGGGACATAACTTGTTTCTGAGCCTCTGCCCATTGATTTCGTGGCAGATCTGGCCAACTGTTTGGAATTGGCAGAGTATGGAAATGAAATCTGTATCCCTGGGATACTATGTTTAATACCCACTTGTCCTGGGTTATTAACTGCCAATTTTGAGCATGAAGTGCTAGTTTTCCCCCTAAGGGGGCTGCCAAAAGATAGGTGCTTGGTGATGGCAGAGGAAAGTCATTGAGACTGTTTACTGTAGGGTTGTGCTTTATTTCCTCCAGATTTGCAGGTAGAGGCACCCCATTGCTTTGACCCGTAAGAATCCTGTGATTGGTATCTAGAGCCCTTTGAGTGCCTGGGTTTGCCCTGTGAAGCTCTGTCGGACACAGGAAAGGACCAATTTTTTGTAGGCCAGTGTCTACTGAATCTTGGTGGCTGCACTTGTAAGAAGTCTTTTACAGTTTTCATAGGCTTAGCTTTGCCTTCCATTTTCTTTAAAACCTCTTCTGCCTTAATACCAGAGTATCATGCTGTAAAGGTGCATCCAACAATTTAGCTTTAACGTGATCAGGCAAATTTTGCTCCTTTAGTCAGGCATGCCTTCTAATCACAGATCCAGTAACTGCGGCCCTGCAGGAGGCCTCCAAGGAATCAAAACCACATTGCAAATTATGCTTTCCAACTTGTTCTGCTGCATGCAATAATTCCTGTAATTCTTTATTTTCCACACATTCAGAAATCAACATGATTTTCTGTTTCAGTAATCCCATAACATGCTGTTGATATTTAAGCATATGAAACTGGCAGTTTAAGGCCCTAATTGCCAAGGTTGCAGATGTATAAACCTTCTTTCCCCATCTATCCAGCACCCTGGAATCTCTATCAGAGGGGGTAGGATTCTTAGCTGTTGAGGCCTTTACACCTTTGGGACCCTGTGAAATAGTTTCAGGGTCAGCAGCAGGGTTTTTGAATAAACATTTGTGTGAGTCAGGAACCCTGTAATATCTGTCTGGCTTGCTAGGAGCCGGAAGTAAGGAATCTGGAGTCATGCTTGATTCCAAAAACACATCAACAATATCTAATACAGGAGGTATGGCTAAAGGCCTATGCTGAGGGAGAAGAAGGAAATCCCTAAGCCTCTTTCTTGATTCTGAGAAATCTTGACTCTCCCAATGAAAATGTTCTCTCAAAGTATGCAAGGCTTCTCCAAAGGAATAATCTTCAGGAGGGGATGCAGAAGGGATGAATTCATCTGCATCTGAATCCTCATAGGGTGGTATAGAAAATTCCTGATCAAAAGTGGAATCAGAAGAAATGGAAACCTGATCTGAAGATTCATAATCAGTGTCTTGAATAGGGGGGGGGGGGTTGGGGGGGTTGGGAATCCCTGATCAAAGTAATTAGGTCTTCAGACATTTTGATCATCTGCTTTTTGGGCATAGAGGCCTGAGCATGTGGCTCATGCGTCAGTTTTTTAGCCTTAGAAGTTGCCTTTGTCTTTGTTTTTGTAGCTGGTGTCTGTTTTATACAGAAATGCTGAGGCCTGAAGACACCCTCAGAAGCCAGTGCCTGCTCAGCAGCTCCGGACCCATCCGAGGGAGAGACATCCGCGGGTACAATACTTTGAGAAACTCGCGGCGTGCCGGACTCCACATGTGTCTTGGTAGAGGCCTGCGACTCAAAAGTAGCAGGTATCAGGGGCTGCGAAAGCATCTCACTGAGTACCAGCGAACCAGCAACTGGCTTAGGAGAAGCTTTGTCGTCGGTTTTGGACCTCGACGGTCTGTCTCTGTTCTTTTCTTTGTGTTTTTTGTGAACTCCGGTAGTCTGATTGCTATCCGACGACATTTCAGGGTAGTTAAATCTGTTTAAAAAATATTCTGAGGCAAAGATATACCGACGCTTAATAGTGTGTTGGTTAAATCTAGCACAAAACTGACAGCAAGGCACGTTATGATCTGGGCCTAGGCAAGGAATACAGTACAAATGAAAATCCTTATGAGGTATTTGCTTCCCACAAGTAATGCAATTATTAACTTTTACTGACATCGGTATGGAGCAAGAAAAAGTTTCCCCAACGGGGTACTTATCTTTAATCGAAGACTTCGGTTCTGAAACTCGAATTCGAAAATTTCACGAGTCGGCTGACCGACACTTGCGAACTGCTTCTGCTTCGGGCACCGAGCGGCAAAAAAGACTAAAGAAAATGGTGTCAGCCAAATGTAATGACTGCAACAGTGAAACACGAAGAACATCCATCGGATCCAGCTTCATACAGGCCCATTTCAATACTAAATCATGATTATAAAGTGTTTATGTCTATACTGGCTAAAAAAGTGGCAAAATTGATACCAAAATTGCTAGGTATGGATCAGTGTGGTTTGTGGAGGGGAGGCAAACATCTGATAATAATAACAGAACACTGATGATCTACAGGGAAGCAGAATGTAAGAAAATACCACTGTTACTGGTGGGTTGTGATGCACAGAAAGCATTTGTAGACTCGGACTTCAGGAGCAGGGCAACGGAAGCATTTACTTTCCCTGATACAATTATAAGGCTGATTAGGAGTATATATATATATATATATATATATATATATATATATATATATATATATATATATCATGGATCGGAGGTGAAAATTAAAGTGGGTGGGGTCATCTCTGATAACTTCTGCTTGAGGAGAGGAACTAGGCAGGGTTGTCCGCTTTCCCCTTTGTTGTTTGCATTACATTTAGATCCACTGGCAAAAAAAATAAGGGACTCAGACATTCAAGGATATAATTGGTATGGTAGTCAGGAGAAGCTGGCTCCATTTTCAGACATTATTTTGTACATGACAAAACTAGAAAGGGACATTACAGTGTTGTGGAAATTTTAAGACAGTTTCAAATCTTCTCTGGATACAAAATTAATGACGCTAGAACAAAGGCAATAGCAGCAAATTATGTACCCACAAATGAAGTGGTCCAAAAATAACCATACTTATGGGGACATGATAAAATGAAGTATTTAGGAATATGGATTAGAAATCACTGTTGTGGCAGTTAAGGATATGTGGGAAGAGACTAAACAGAAGATAATACAAATACTGAGAAATTGAGAGCTTTGGTATATGGATATGGATACTAAGATACAAACAATTAAAATGTTTTAGTCCCTTTAATCTTATACACGTCAGGGATATTTTTATCAACTAGAGGAGAAGCTGTGGATAGCAGTTAAAAAAGAGTTGAAGGATTTTATCTGGGAAGGGAAGACAGCAAGGGTCAAGTGAGATAAGCTGATTCTTCCAATAGAACAAGGCAGACTAGGATTACCCAATTTGAAGGTGTATTTTAGAACAATACAGTTAATGTTACAAAGCACAAGCAGAAAACTACAATTCAAAGTGGAAAGGAATGATGATGATACAGGGGGGACGCTCAAGAAATAAGGAGAGATTGGGACTATGGATGCAGATTCCTAATGAAAACAACAAAAGTCATACAAAGTATTAAATTCATAGGAAAGGGAGTATTCTAAGAACTAAACCAGCATAAGAATAGAGAAAAAAGTTTCTGCCAATAGGGGTGACTGTGGTTAGGGATACAGATAATAGACAAGAGGGGGCTGGAATGTATTGGAGAAAACAGGCCGAGGAACCAACATGTTGGGAGCAAATAACTAGAAAGGGAAAGGTAATAGAATGGGAAGAGGCCAAGTATTTATTTGGACTGCAGGTTAGAGATTGCCTTCCCTGTCAAGGATTGATATCAGAGTATAGGCAAAGAGAAAGAAATAGGGGGGTCCTAAATAAAAGACCAGCACTGGTACAGTTTTTAATAGAATTTAGAACATAAGCTCCCATTTAAAAAGAAATAATTAGAGCATATAAAATATTGGATGATAACTATAAGAATCAAGGGTCTATATTACGTTGCCGAAAGGTGTTTTCATCGAACGCCTTTTCATTGACACATAAACATCGAACTACCAAAACTCTGAATGGCCACTTCAGCAAATTATTTCCTAGGGGAGAAAATCGCTTGGCCAACCAAAAACAAAACAAACTGTTAGACCCTATGAAATGGGGGGCTTTGCCCCCTTAACTAAATATATCAACTCCAAAATTGCACTACAGTGGAGGAAAAGGCAAATTCCCGACAACGGGCAAGCGATTTTTTTTCCCCGGGACAAAATTCACTGAAGTGGCTGTTCTGAGTTTTGCTAGTTCGATGTTTACGTGTTGATGAAAAGGCGTTTGATTATGCAACGAAGTCTAGAAGATTTAGGATCTTTGCCTGGAAGTGTTTATATAGGTATTTTTATACCCCAAGTAGACTCCAAAGAATTTTTCCTAAGGTGGATAGCAAATGTTGGAGGTGTGATGGGCAAGAAAGAGGTGGCTGGGAACATATCTGTTGGGAGTTTAATGAGATGGCAGACTTTAGGGATTCCCTGCAAACTGCTCTGTCAGAAATGCTAGGTGAGTGGATTGGATTGACTGGGGAGGTGATTTCTTGGAGCTATGATACAGAATCGGAAATGCCCAGACATAGTAAAACCTTGCTGAGTCTAATTAAGGCGGCTGCCAAAAAAAAGCAATTACTAGAAAATGGAAATCAAAGTCTAGACCAACTTTACTACAAATAGTGAATATTGTAACATAGATAAAACAACTGGAAATAGGACCTTTAGAAAAAGGACGGAGCAAACTACACAGAAACAAAATGGGAATTGTGGGAACAATATATGCAGAGAATGAACAAGGTTTAAGAGGGAGGATTTGAATGAGCCATGTAATGTTTATCAGACACTATTTTTCTGCTGCACCAAAGCACATTTGTGTCTGTTTTTGTCCATCACCTCTAATTATAGGTGATAGATTATAGGTGATGTATACCGTTTGCAACTACAGTTGTTTCAATGGTGTCTGTGATGTATAATGTTTGCAAGTAAAGTGGTGTCAGTATTGTTTGTTTTTCATTTATATAAATGCAAGATTGCCTATGTCATACGTGATAATTTAATAAAGATGTTTATTGAAAAAAAACACTGAGGTACAGCTCTTGTCAAGGGATAGGCCCTTGGCTCAAATTTTTGCATATTGACAGGTGACCTTCTGATTGTTTAATTTGAATGATGGTCTCTACCCTACAAAGAAGTAACAATTCAGCTTAAAGGAGCTAAGTAGTGACACACATAGAAGATGCTCCTTTCAGTAAATTATACTTTGCAAGCATGATGAATATACCAGATGTTAGCAATGGACTTCAATGTTAATGCTTATTAGAGTCAGTTAATGCTTCACAATGATCTTTTCTCACAGCCACTCTTGTAAAATTCTTCACATTAAAGAAGGGGAGGATACAGGGGTTAAAACTGAATGAATAACAGAGACGACAGTCTATACATGCGATACAACTGTTATATGACACCAGACAGACCAAGGAGAGTTTTATGAAGATGATAATTTGAAGATATGGAGAGTGCAGAGGAGGGAGCAAAAAATGTGTATACACAGTGAGGTTATGATTAAATAAGAAAATTGTGTGCAGGCTGACTCTAAGTGATGAGAAATGATACATTGAAGGAAGCTGAAAAGGGTACTGGTTTTGTCTGTCTGGGAAAGGAAGAAAAAAGGGAATGCAACTTTTGAAGAAGAAAACTGGCCTGATGTTTATAGTTAGTTGGGTGAAGATGGAGAAAGCTATGAAACAAAAACATGAAAATAAAGGCAGGGAGGTGAAAAGGTGAAATGGAATGTAAACTGCATGTTCAAGATGCTCAAAGGGATTAGAGGTGATGGACAAAAACAGACACACATGTGCTTTGGTACAGCAGCAAAATGGTGTAAGATAGGGGTAGTAAGTGGTCAGATACAAGCAGGAGAAGGAAAAGAGGAGTACAGAGAAGGGATAACTAAGGGGGCACAGAGTCAGAGGTGTGACGGGGTATGCAGCACATAAATTGGGAGATGGAATGGTATAACTGGAGCTGTGAAAAAGGTGAATAAAATATACAGTTTACAGATAAAGTATACCTTTGATCTAGCCAGCGCTGTCGCTGACTGGGATAAATCCCTGACTATGGCTCAGGTAACCCATGTTTGATCAGTAGCATAAGCTTCGAAATGGCTGGCAGGCGTATCCTTGGGGAGGAGGGTGCACACTTGGGCTTAGCTCTAATTTTATCCCTGGTGGAGACCATGGACACGAAGAGTTGTTCTGTCATCGAGTGGAATAAATCCATGACTATGGTCCAGGTAACCCATGTTTGATTAGTAGCACAGGCTTCTAAATGGCTGTCAGGTGTATCCTTGGGAAGGAGGGTGCACACTTGGGCTCAGCTCTAATTTTATCCCTGGTAGAGACCATGGACACGAAGAGTTGTTCTAGGGGGATAGGCAAGGGACACTGTCTGCATGGCCGCAGACATGAAACGGTAGGCCAGCATGTCCCCACTGCACATCCACTCTGGTATGACTATGACTTCATGTAGAGCGAGGGAGAAGTTAGGGCGTATACAAAAAACACAATCTGACAGCAGTATGATGCTACACTAGAGTTATCATGCTCCTCTCTGGCTCCAATCACAATCCCAGTTTATAAAACATCTTTCTTTCCTTATAAATGGTCACAGTATTTCAATTAAAATGATCAGACATTAATTTTAAGATGATATAAAAGTTCAAACTATCTGGAGGAGCATCAATATGTTTTTATTTAAATCTAAGTCTTCATAATCAAAATAATTTGATCATTCTGCAATCATTCAGTTCAGTGCTGGCACCTGCAAAATATCCTGGTCTACACAATAGGTACAGAGTAGAGAAGCTCATCTTGAACAAGTCATCAACCAATTGCAGGACACACACAAGCACTTTCACACTCCTACAGGCAATTTAGGTGACTGTCAATTCATTTACATGTTTTTGAGATGTCAGAGGAAATTGAATACCCTCCCAAAACAATGGAAACAAAGGAATGGTTTGTAACCTCTGCAAAAAAGGAACCCCAACCCCAGTGAAGCAGCACCTCTAACTGGAGTGTCACTATTCCTCATAATAATCAGAATCACTGCTCCAGATTCATCACACTGGAGTAAGGCTGTGGGTGGGATGTTTAAGCTGTGTTATTGAGGTATGTAGGCATAGTAAAATCTTTCTCTTACTCCATTATTTCATACTGGAAAGCAGTTATTTCAGAAAAGGTTTTCAGATCACCAAAATCAAACAAGTTTATTTAACAACGGGCCATGTGCTTGTTTTCAAATATGACTAAACATGGCAACCCAAAGAGCTTAAGCTATTTTCGTAAGCATTCGTTATCTTATGTTTATTGTAAGCACAAAGGTATCATGGATAATTACTTCTTAAGAAAGGTTAAACTGACAGAAATTACTGAAAAAGCAATGATAATTTATAAATTATCAGATTAACTACTACACAGGTTCCTGAAGCACGGTCACAATGGAGAAAACTTTATACTTACACAAACCAGAAGAGAAATAATTACAATAGTTAAACAATACTAGCCTAACAAAAGGGGGTCTGTATCACTTAATCAAATGGGTTCATATTATAACAGTGAACGGTGTTACATCGACACATATTCAGCGAACACTGAAAATGTCAAAACCACAGAAAGTACAGTTGTGTAACAGTACCATAAATGTAGATGTTCGAGTGCATTCACTGTTGCAGTTATTACATTTGGGTAATCTGCTGGCAAGTTGCCCTCAGTCGGCCTGAATATCAAAGTCTTGGGTCCTGCGTCGGTTGCTGTCTCCTTTTCCATGACGTCAGGGGTATAAAACAGGCAGCCGATGCCATTTTCTTTAGTTTTTCTTGCCCCAGATGTCAGGTGCCCCCCAAATAGGGAGTATATATATATATATATATATATATATATAAAAAACTATATATACATGCAATTGTCACAACATAAACTTTACCTTCATCTAAAAGCAAATACACCACAAAGGCTGTAGGATATAGTGAAGGAAAGAGAAGCTGTAGAATAAAGGGGGATGGCGGGAGGGTAACCCGGACTGCAACAGTGAATACACTCGAACATCTACATTTATGGTAAGTGTACACAACTGCATTATGTTCTTCGTGTTTCACTGTTATAGTCATTACATTTGGGTAGAATCCCAAAGCTATGGATGGGAGGCTGGAACTAAATAGCATTAGGAGCGGCTATAAGGCCCTGCAGAACTGCAGTGGCAAAGCCTGCCTGGACTTAGAGAAGAGAGGCAAATGATAATGCTTTGTAAAAGTATGAATAGAACTCCAAGTAGGAGCTTCTAGAATGTCTGGTTGGCACCCCACTGAGAAAAGCTGCTGAGGTAGATGCAGCCCTGTTGGAATGTGACCTAAAGCCCTTGGGCACTGGTTTACCATGATGCAAATAGCAGAAATGAATGCAGTGGCTTATCCACTTTCAGATAGTCTGCTTTGAAATAGCCTTTTCCTCTGATCCTGCAGCAAATGCCACCAGTAGCGGCTAAGACTTTCTTAGAGATTTGGTCCTGTTTAAGTAGAATCTTAGCTGTCTGTGTATGTCTAAGGAATGCAGAATCCGCTCCCCCTTGTTCTGCGGATTTGGGTAAAAAGTTGGCAGGTGAATAGTTTGGGTAAGAGCCACACTGGATACCACCTTAGGCATAAAGGAAGGATTGGTCCTGAGGGACACCCTGTCTGGGTAAAATATAATAAAAGGCTCCACAGCCACGAGGGTCTGTAGTTCTGAAACCCTTCTTGCTGAAGTGATTTCCAGAAGGAAAGCTGTTTTCCAGGATAAAAACTTTATATCTGCAGTAGCAGCTGGATCAAATGGAGGCAGGGTGAGCTTTTCCAACACAAAATTGAGGTCCCATGTAGGAATTGGTGATCTTCTGGGAAGCCTTAAATGTTTGGTCCCTCTAAGATACTGTTTTAGCAGAGGATGAGAAAAGATGGGCGGCTCTGTGATGTAATGAGCTGAGATGGCAGAGGCATGGATTTTTATTGATGAAAAAGATAGGCCCTTGTCAAGCATCTCAGTCAAGTATTGTAAAACTATGGAATATTTGGCCTTGCTGTGTCAGTTCCTTGTACTTGGTTCCAAGCACAGAATGTCTTCCATTTATCAGCATAAGATTTTCTAGTACTAGGCCTTCTGTCTTCCAAAATGATATCCATCACAGATTTACTGAGAGGTGTTGTTTGAATAACTACATGATCCGCCATGCTGCCAGGTTCAGAGTTTGGAAATGATTGTGCAGAATTTGATTGTTCTGCTGAGACAGTAGATGAGTACCAAGGAGGGAGTTGAGACATATTCCTTAGGATTGGGTACCAGTGCTGGCGAGGCCAGTCCGAGGCAATTAGAATCATTTTTGTTTTTTCCTGTCTGACCTTTAGTAGGTCCTTGGGAAGAAGATGTAGAGGAGGTAATGCGTAGACTGATATGTTTTTCCAACTGAAGGACAGGGCATCCACTTTCCATGCTTGTCTGTGATAAGTCTTTGTGCAGAATTTGTCCAGTTGATAATTCTGGGGAGAGGCAAATAGAGCTATGTCCAGGCTCCCCCATTTCTTTGTTATCATGCTGAAGACTTGTGGATCCAGTTTCCACTCGTGAGGGTCCATAAGATTTCTGCTTAGGTCGTCTGCCAGAGTATTTTGTTTTCCTTGCAGGAATTGAACTTGAAGATGTACTTGGTAAGTCAAAGCTGTGCCCCACAATGCCATGGCTAGTCTGCAAATGGGGTAGGAATGTATGCCCCCCTGCTTGTTTATGTACCACATAACCGTGGTGTTGTCTGTCTTTATCAGTAATTGTCCTGGATGAAGTAAGTCCTTGAAGGCTGTCAGGGCATTCTGAACAGCTAACATCTCTTTCTGGTTGATATGCAGATGTATTTGTTTTGGGCTCCATATGCCCTGAATGCATCTCCCCGCCAGATGGGCCCCCCCAAGCATAGTCTGATGCATCTGTAGTTAGGGTTTGGTTGGCAAGGGGTAGAGTGAAAGACCATCCCATGTTCTGGTGACATGTCTCTGCCCACCAAAGAAACTCCTGTTGTAGGCAGGGAATGAGAGGAATCATTGTTTCCAGACTGTGACAATGTTGACTCCATAAACTTTTTAGGTACCACTGTAGTTTCCTCATATGCAGTCTTGCATATGGAATCAGTAGAATGCAGGATGCCATGAACTCCAAAGCCTGCAGAATTTGTCTTGCAGATAACTGAGTTTCTGTTGCCATCTGTTTGAAGTAAATAGTTAGCTGCCTTTGTCTGTCTGGCGTAAGGTAAGCCATCTTGGCAGTTGTATTCAAGCTTGCACCCAGGAATGCAATCTTTTGAGAAGGTACCAGTTGTGATTTATTTTCCTTTATTGTGTACCCTAGGCATGTTAAAAGCCTTTTCACAAATGCCAGATGTTGAAGAAGAATGTCCTTGTTTTCTGCTTGAATGAGACAGTCGTCCAAGTAAGGACAGATTTGTATACTTCTTTGTCTGCAAAATGCAATTACTGGTGCCAGGCACTTTGTAAAGACCCTAGGCGCAGTAGATAAGCTAAAGGGTAGTGCAGAGAATTGGTAATGTATAAAACCAGCCTTGAAGTGGAGGTATCTTCTGCACGATTCCCTTATTGGGATATGCAGGTACGCCTCTTTTAAGTCTAGAGTCACTAGCCAAGCGTTCTTGCCCAGCATGGGCAGAATCTGCTGCAAAGTTAGCATTTTGAATTTTGGAATGTCCAAGAATGTGTTCAAAATTGATAAATCCAGTATTGGGTGCCAGGCATTGTCTTTTCTGGGTACCAAGAACAGTCTTGAGTAAAAACCTTGTCCTTTTTCCTGTTCTGGTACTGGCTGAATACCCCCCATATCCATGAGGGACGTAACTTGTTTCTGTGCCTCTGCCCATTGATTTTGTGGCAGATCTGGCCAACCATTTGGAATTGGCAAGGTATGGAAATGAAATCTGTATCCCTGGGATACTATGTTTAATACTCACATGTCCTGGGTTATTAACTGCCAATTCTGAGCATGAAGTGCTAGTTTTCCCCCTAAGGGGGCTGCCAAAAGATAAGTGCTTAGTGATGGCAGAGGGAAGTCACTGCAACTGTTTACTGTAGGGTTGTGCTTTATTTCCTCCAGATTTGGAGGTAGAGGCACCCCACTGCTCTGACCTGTAAGAATCCTGTGATTGGTATCTACAGCCCTTTGAACGCCTGGATTTGCCCCGTGAAGCTCTGTTGGACACAGGAAAGGACCAACTTTTTGTAGGCCAGTGTCTACTGAATCTTGGTGTTTTCCATTTTCTTTAAAACCTCTTCTGCCCTAATACCAAACAGATGTAATGCTGTAAAGGTGCATCCAACAATTTAGCTTTAACATGATCAGGCAAATTTTGCTCCTTCAGCCAGGCATGCCTTCTAATCACAGATCCAGTAACTGCAGCCCTGCAGGAGGCCTCCAAAGAATCAAAACTACATTGCAAAGTATGCTTTCCAACCCGTTCTGCTGCATGCAACAATTTCTGTAATTCTTTATTTTCCACACATTGAGAAATCAACATCATCTTTTGTTTCAATAATCCCATAACATGCTGTTGATATTTAAGCATATGAAACTGGCAGTTTAAGGCCCTAATTGCCAAAGTTGCAGACGTATAAACCTTCTTTCCCCATCTATCCAGCACCATGGAATCTCTATCAGAGGGGGTAGGATTCTTAGCTGTTGAGGCCTTTACACCTTTGGGACCCTGTGAAATAGTTTCAGGGTCAGCAGCAGGGTTTTTGAATAAAAATTTGTCTGAGTCAGGAACCCTGTAATATCTGTCTGGCTTGCTAGGAGCCGGAGGTAGGGAATCTGGAGTCATGCTTGATTCCGAAAACACATCATCAACAAAGTCTAATACAGGAGGTATGGCCAAAGGCCTATGCTGAGGAAGAAGAAGGAAATCCCTAAGCCTCTTTTTTGATTCGGAGAAACCTTGACTCTCCCAATGAAAATGCTCCCTCAACGTATGCAAGGTTTCTCCAAAGGAATAATCTTCAGGAGGAGATGCAGACGGGATGGATTCCTCTGCATCTGAATCCTCATAGGGTGGTATAGAAAATTCCTTATCAGAAGAGGAATCGGAAGAAATGGAAACCTGATCTGAAGATTCATAATCAGTGTCTTGCCTAGGCCTCTTATCAGGGAAGGGGGTTGGGAACCCCTGATCAGTGTAATTAAATCTTCAACCATTTTGATCATCTGCTTTTTGGGCATAGAGGTCTGAGCACGTGGCTCATGCGTCGGTTTTTTAGCCTTAGAAGTTGCTTTTGTCTTTGTTTTTGAAGCTGGCGTCGGTTTTATATAGAAATGCTGGGGCCTGAAGACACCCTCAGAAGCCGGTGCCTGCTCAGCGGCTTCGGGCCCATCCGAGGGAGAGACATCCATGGGTACAATACTTTGAGTATCTTGCGGCATGCCGGACTCCACATACATCTTGGTAGAGGCCTGCGACTCAAAAGTTGTGGGTATCAGGGGCTGCGAAAGCACCTCACTGAATATCGGCGAACTGGCTTAGGAGAAGCTTCGTCGTCGATTTTGGACCTCGACGGTCTGTCTCTGTCCTTTTCTTTGTGTTTTTTGTGAACGCCGGTAGTCGGATTGCTATCCGACAACATTTCAAGGTAACCAAAAAATGAAATATCACAAAACACCCACACAATGCGCAGTTCCGGCACAATGAAGGCTGCCTCAGTGTTCAAGGACCGGAATGGTCCTAAATTAATCCCAGGAATCCGATAAAGGTAAAAAAGTGTTTTATTACACTAAAAAACGTACACAAAATAAAATGTTGTAAAAACAGAAGATAGACTGAGCGCTTTCATCTCCCTCAGGAGACTTCTTCAGAATCTACCACCATTTCCAGACGGTCCTTATTAAATACATATTGCTCCAAAATCATTGGTTAGCAGTATTTTCCTTAATTAACAAATTAAACATTAAAGGGCTGGCATATAAAAGGGCTAACATATACAACATCAAGGGACAACCATGCCAAATAGCAGTACATTGAAGTAAAATAAAATGGAATAAAAATAGAAACTAACCAAAGATCTACTCAAGATATGTAATTTACACTGTAAAAAATGTATTGTGAAATATAAACATAAATACATATATGTAAAAATATCTTATTATACAAAAATTCAGTCCACTTCAGAGTGGTTGAAGAAATAGATGTTATAAATAAATAAATGGGAATGCATAAATATACAAAATGTATAATAAATTGAATAAATACATGAATATTTTATTGTAAAATATAGTATAATAAATATATGTATAATACATTTAATATGTAAAATTAGAATGTAGAATACTAAAAATCTAAAAAATACTTAATTTAAAATTACTTAATTTAAAAATTCTTGATTAAAAGAAGGACATACATTATAGTGCTGTCATCTTGTTTTCACTTTGTTTTTAATCTTTGGATCTGCAGCTAACAATTTTAATGCTGGAGTAATAGATATGTGGTCATTAAGGCCCTTACCACAACATGCATCGAGCCTTAACTGCCAAACAATTTCCCTATACTCTAAAAGGGTCTCCCAGTCACCACCCCTATCTGGGTGTGCGACCTCCTCTATAATCCAAAATTTGTAGTCAGCCATATTACAAGTCAAAGCATGCCTATATAGAGCATTGTTCTCATTGTGCTTGTTTATATCCCTAATATGTTCATAAATTCTAGATCTGAGATGGCGCTCAGTTTTCCCTATATAGTAGCTCCAACATGCTTGTCAAAATACCAGGTAAACTACCCCTTTTGAGTAGCAACTATTGTACCTTCTAGCTCTAAGTGTCAAATCTAGGCTAGGTATTCTCACTTACCACATCTAAAAGTACCACATTTCTTATTAGTCCCTTCTAAATTAGTCTTTTCGCTTTCACTCAAATTTTTAATATTCTTGTTTCTTCTAAAACTATATTTTATATTGCCTTGGAACACATTAGTTCAGGTAGATACATTTCTAAACAAATCCCAGGTATCATTAATGCATTTTTTAACCATCTCATACCCCCATAGTATGTTAAGGTCAGGTATGGTATTGTGCTTGAATTACCAGTATTACCATCCTCCTGTTCATTGTGGGTGTTTTTTGGAAAAATTACTACAGGACTGGAATCTACACTGCCCCCACTAGTTAAAAGGGGGTATCATTGTTATCCCTACCTATAAGGACATATTCTTTTATGGAATTAATAGGTTCCATTGGATATCCTCTCTCAAGGAACATTCTCTCTACATTGTTAACTTCATTCACAAAATCACTGTCATCAGACATCATCCTAGCCATCCTAATCATTTGTCCTTTCAAACATTTTTCTTTAATTGGTAGGGGTGATCACTATCAAAATGTAGATAAGCTTTAGAAAAATGTTCCTTCCTGTAGACACTTGACCTATAACATTTCTTTTGATAGTCTTTATTTAATTTTACATCAAGGAAGTGAATTTCATCTCTTCCCACTTGATGTGCAAATTGTAGAAATGTAATTGTTTGATTAATATAAGGAATAAATTCCTTTATAGAGTCAAAAGGCCCTGTCCATAAAACAAATATATCGTCCAAAAAACGAAAATATTTGCTATATACTGACTATATTCTGATCTAAAAACATATTTACGTTCCCAAAATAACATAATGATGTTTGTGTATATGGGGGCACATGAAGATCCCATGGCAATTCCTTCTTTCTGGTGATAATAATCACCCTGAAAGTAAACATAGTTATATTTCAAAACTAGTTCAATACACTCTAAAACAACTTTAAATTCATCCCGTTAGAAAATTCATTTCAATCAACATTTCTTCAAACCATTCCAAACCTTCACTCTGAGGAATCACTGAGAACAAATCCCTTACATCAATCGTAATAAATGTTATATCATCTATGTAAATACTCTTACCAGTTTTATATAAAAAGTCCCATGAATCAACTAAAATATGTTCATATTTACTGTAAAACTTTTTAAACTTTGTGTCAACATAAATAGCCAGGGGTTGTGTCTTAGACCCTTGCGATGAATCTATAGGCCTCATGGGTGGATCATGAAGTGATTTATGTACCTTCGGTATACCAAAAATAATAGGTATAACAGGCTTAGGGACTCTAAGAAATTTATATAATTCAATGTCAATCAATCCTTGTAATACATTGTCTTCCAAAATTAAATCTATCTTCTTATAGGATATATTAATTTCATTTCTAGTCACTAATCCATAATAGTTTTCATTGTCCAAAATATCTTTCATTCTTTTAATATAGTCCCATCTGTCCATAAGAACCACCCCTCCACCCTTGTCTGGTTTCATCACACGATTTTTTTCATTCCCACTTAGTTCATTTAACAAATGTATTTCAGTCAAGTTTTTACCTATCTCTATCTCTTTTTTGTATTCATTACGTATTCTATTAGTGACACATCTCTCAAAACTCAAAATTTCAAACTGAAGCGGAGGGTTGTAGGTACTGGATATAACAAGAACATTGTCCCTTTCCTGCAACTCCTTGTCCTTATACATATGTATAAAATTCAATTTACGTGTAAAAATTTTAATATCCAATAAAATATTTTCAATTCTAGGTTTTTTAATAGGAACAAAAGTAATAATGGACATATCAGTGTAGTTGAAAATGTTAAAATTATTAAATGAACTAATAATATCGTGTTGTTGGTCTAACTCAACCATTAGATCTATTTCTTTACTGTCTACAGTAATGCTTTGATTGGCATCTTCCCTTATCTGCGTGTCCTCCCCAAATGTTGGGTATTGTTGTTCATCGTAACTTGTGCATAGGAGGATTGTTGGGCCCAATTCCTTAGCCTCTCTGACCTCCTGGGTTCCTCCATTTCTAAAGGGATACCCCCTCTTTCATTATTTTCTCCATCACTACCATTAAAAAACTGTCGGTCATGTCCATAGGAGCTATATTCATAAAAACCTTGCTTTCCCTGTCTGTCCAAACTAGCTTATCTACACTCATAATTGTCCCTATACATATTCTTTCCATTATTGTTTCTATTGTTCCTGATGTTATAATAGGTATTGGAAGTTCTGCCCATTGTATAACTTTTATTTTTGGTGTCATTACAATAAGCAAAACACTTTTCATACTCGTTCAAATCTCTCTCCAGTTTCCTAAGCT